>NC_043703.1:35913044-35938095 GCF_006229205.1 Suricata suricatta
CGAGGGTGTCATGCTAAGCGAAATAAGTCAGGCGGAGAAGGACAGATACCATATGTTTGTACTCATAGGTCTAACAGTAGAAACCTAACAGAGGACTATGGGGAGGGGAAGGGGGAAAGAGAGTTGGGGAGAGAGAGGGACGCAAAACTTGAGAGACTATTGGATGCTGAAAATGAACTGAGGGTTGAAGAGAAAGGGGGGGGGAAAGAGGTGGTGGTGATGGAGGAGGGCACTTGTGAGGAAGAGCACTGGGTGTTGTATGGAAACCAATTTGACAAACTATTTTAAAAAATAATAAAAAAATCATCAAACTAAAAAAAAACCTGACAGGTCTTTAGCAATATACAAAGAAACACAAATAACTGCTATAAACATGATGAAACTTCTAATGAAAACAAAACAACACAATTTTGTTTGGAGTATTGACGTTTAAATTGTTGGTAAACAATTTTCATTAACTAGCAGGCTAATCCAGCTGTTTTGAAACAGTAAATGAACTTATGATGCTCAGAAGCTGCATGGTGATCCTCCACGCCTAAAAATTCATTCACAGATATTCCATATCTTTCCCGGTGTTTAGTAGCTTCTTTAGCACTGTAAAACCAGGCTAGAATGGAAACAACTTTAAAATGTTTTTTTTTTACACTGTATGAAAGCTGTGTTTCATAGCACCTGTGTTAATTTCCTATTACTGTTGTAACAAATTAGAGACTAAGTCAGTGGTTTAAAACAGTATGATACTATTATAGCTCTGGAACTCAGTAGTCTAAAATAGGTAGGCAGCACCTTCTGGAAGCTTGAAAGGAGAATCCATTTCTTTACTTTTTTCAGTGTATAGAAGCTGTTTCCTTGATTGTGTTTACATGTTACTTCAAACTCTGCTTTTGTAATAACATTTATTTCTCTCACTCTCCTGCCTCCTTCTTTCCATTATAAGGAATCTTTTGATTGTATTGGGCTTTCTTGGACAATCCAAAATAATCTCCCCAATTTAAGATCATTAATTTAATCACATCAAATAAATTCCTTTGCCTTGTTAAAATAACATATTCATAGGTTCTGTGGGTTAAGATGTGGGCATCTTTGGGAGGTCATTATTCAGCCCATCACACCCGGATATTGTGTATCTCAGTCATGAGTATTATTTGAAGAATAATATAGGGGAGACAAATTTTTCTCTGCTCATTTTAGATCTTAATAATGAAAGGCATGAGAAAAGTATACAAATTTAAGTTTTACATGACAGGGGAGCACTCCAAAGGAAATGCCCAAAGAAGTGGCAAAACCTAGAGTAATGGAAATATGGTAAGGATAAAGGAAGATAGAAACCATTTTTAACAAGGTCTTTTTGAGAAGAATTCTCTTGGTCTCAACTTCTCATCCTTGAAAGAAACGTTACTTTCCTTCTGATACATGGAGGGCATCTTTCACATGGAATTTTATCTGTCTTTGGGAACAAAGGGCAGATGAAAATGCTTCTAACATTTGCTGTTTTTCAAGTATCTTTAGCCCAAAATAACTCTTTGCTGAAGTGGCACATTTTGGGATGTCATGTTCTGCCATCACTTAAATACTACTCTCAGAAGGCAACTGTGCAGGAAACAGAAACTAGCACAGAAGACGTTCTACATTTACATAAGCACAGATTATAAATCAGAGCATTCTAGGCAAGACTGTAGACAGGACACAGCTGTTTACCAGGGGTTGTAGACATATAAGTATAATATCAGTCCAGAATATCAGAACACTAAGTTGTAACAATAGCCGGTGTCCCATTTCAGATAAGCAGAACTGCACTAATATTGCAACTACCAAATGCCATAATAGTGTTCCTTGAGGACTTTCTCTTAGCACCACATACGTAAGTGTATGTGCGCACGCGCATATGTGTAAAGGTATATATAAGCATATATACATAAATACAAAAGTATATATATATTGCTAGACAATATTTTTTAAAAAGTTTATTTATTTTGAGAGAAAGAGAGAGAGAAGTGCAGGAGGGGCAGAGAGAGACAAGGAGAGAGAGAGAGAATCCCAAGCAGGCTCTGCACAAATAGTGTGGAGCTTGAACTCACAAACTGAGATAATGATCTGAGCTGAAACCAAGAGTCGGTCACTTAATTGACTGAGCCCCCCAGATCCCCTTCTAGACAATATTTTTGAGCATTCCCTGTGGATAAAATAAAGTAGTTTTTCTTTTTTCATGAAAAAAGATGAAATGAGCAGTAAATTTTAAGGAGATAATTGATTACATATAAGGGCAAATGGTAAAATCTTCAAGAAAACAAACTAAAAGGAATAAAAATGCAATAACAGTGAACATTCTCACTTGAGTTATAAAGAACAGGACTGACAATGTGGAAAATTATTTCAGAGATATAAAGAACAACCTAAAGCATTTTCCAAAGTTTCAAGAAAAAAATGACAAGAAGATTAAAATTGTGATGGAGATGATGATAAATCTAGAGAAAATAAAATATAGATTCAACTGATGGATAATTGGTTATTCTGGATTATGTACATGTATGTGTGTGCAGATAAGGGTAAGAAAATGGGTAGGAAAACATTATCTAAAGGTATAAATAGAGAATTTTCTTGGTGCAAATTACAATGTGATTATGCATATATAATAAACACTTTGCCAGAATAAACAATTATTTTATATACTGCTTAATGTGTATAAATATGTTTTACTGTGTATTAAAATTATATTATAATGTATTAAATTATTGGTTTAATAGCATATGATTTGCACTGTGCACAATTTATATTATTCATTCAATTCTGATGATATGTGTATATATTTAATTATCTTTCTTTTAAAAATTAGAAAACTAAAAAGTGAAACACACAATGAAATTAAATATAGACCTCCTCAACTTGAAGACCTTACTCTTGAGCAAAGCAATCCATCACTAAGATAGCCTAACAAAAATGGGGTATCTATAAAACCACCAAAACGTACTCTTCATTACCCTTCTATTTTGTAGCATCAATGTCATTGTGCATTAGTATAATAGATCTAGAATTTTAAAAGAAAAAGTTTGGGGTGCCTGGGTGGCTCAGTCGGTTAAGCGTCTGGCTTCGGCTCAGGTCATGATCTTACGGTTTGTGGATATGAGCCCCGTGTTGGGCTCTGTGCTGACAGCTAGCTCAGAGCCTGGAGCCTGCTTTGGATTCTGTGTCTCCCTCTCTCTGCCCCTCGCCTGCTCCTGCTGCCTCTCTCTGTCTCTCAAAAATAATAAATAAAAAACATTTAAAAAATAAATAAAAAGTTTATGCCATTTTTCATCCAAATAAGTTGACTTTCATGAATGATGACAGAAAACATAGAGCCCTTCTGTGATGTAATTTGCTATCTGTGTTATATTTTTGAGGAAAAAAAAGTAACACTTGATGTGTTTAATTTTATTGAGAGGTTAATAAAAAATAAGGAAAAATATTGAGAAGATATTAGGAAGAGACTAGAGAATATACAGTAGTTACCCTTATCTGCAGTTTGACTTTCCACAGTTTCAGTATTTCAGTTACCTGTGGTCACCTATGATCTGGAAAGGTCAGAAAGTGAATAGCAGCCTAACCTAACTCACAGTACCTATGTTATTCACCTCACTTCATCTTATCATGTAGGCCTTTTATCACATTATCACAAGAATAGGAGGGGTAAATATCATATAATAGGACATTTTAAAAATAGATCAAATCCATCGCTTCTCGGCCTTTTGGCTAAGATCAAGTGTAGTATCTGTTCTTATCAGTTTAAAAAGAGATCAAATCTACATGATTTCTATTACCATATACTGTTATAGGTGCTATATTTTGTTATTAGTTATTATTGTCAATCTCTTACTGTGCCTAAAATATAAATTAAACTTTACTATAGATATGTATGTAAAAGTTATCATAGGAAACAAGCATAGTATATATAGGGTTTAATGTGATCCATTGTTTTAAATATCCATGAGGGGTCTTGGAAGGTATCCCACATGGATAAGGGGTAATTTCATTACTTAATTAGATTATGTTTGATTGGAAGATTCTAGACCCAGAGGCAAAGCTTAATCACACTCTTCTCTTAGTTCTCCAAAAATACACCAGAAATTTTCCTTTTAATATTAGTAGCCTTTCTCTATAATTTATGTGAACTTTATTTCTTGTCTTAATGACAACTTAAAAATCTAACCAGTCAACCATCCAGACAGACAAATAATCTCTCTCCATCCTCAGTCACGTGAGGCTGTTCATTGCTGGCTCTTAAAAAAAAAAAGTTATTGAAACACTACCCAAATGAGTCCTCACAAAGTACCTAAATTGTTCTCCCCAAAAGTAGGTTCACTTAGAGTTGCAAAGTTAATGTTTGTCTTGTCTAGGAAATTTTATAACTAACATTGGATAACTTAAATCATGGGTCCTCCATTTCACTGGAAACAATAACATATTCAGTCAATGCAAATCTCCTCTATTAAATATCCTTTACCATAGTCACATTGCTTCTATAAATTCAATAAATATAGAATATTTAAAAAATGTGTAAATATATTGTAGGTAATGGGTTCCAGGTTTTTCATTGTTGGAGAAACAAGTTATAAATAGGGAGTGCAGGAGATTGGAGTAGGCAGGTGTGCAGAGTGTAGAATGAGCTCTGTGATGCTGGATTAGAGTCATATATCAGTGTGTACCTATGCTTTAATGTACTGTTGCTGTTTTAATATACATTAGATATAGAAATATAGATGTGTGTGTACACATGGGGTTAGCATACATACATGTGTTTCTTAGCTCTACCCATTGAAAGGGCTTATATTCAGTGACACTACAGTAATAATGAGCACATCAGGCATTCAGATCTTGATTTCTAATCCCATGCTGCAAAACAGTGAACCTGGACTCCTTAGAGTAGTGACGGATTCCTGCCAAGGAATAGAGAATGCACATAAGCCCAGAGCATCTTGCAATGACAGAAAAGAAGTGCTTTAAAATAATTGAAAGTTGGGTTATATTGAAGAGACACAGGAGCAAATTAAAAGGGCCCAATAGCCATAGCTGAAAAATTTAAGTCACAAAGCAAATAATAATAGTATTGGATTATAATCAACTAATAAAATACATATAAATCCATACTGATATAAAAATAAGTCAATAAAAATATATATGGGAGAAAGAATGTCTATTTTGTACAGAAGGATTCTAGGGGTTAATATATAAAGAATGAATAAAATAAGGAGTCATTATTAGAGCTCCATTAGAAGAACATTTGCTAGAGACACAATCCCCTGACGGGTGCTATAATGAGTGGGCAGGTAGAAGGAGCAACAGGATGTATGCAGTTTCAAAATATCTCCACCAAACCAAGTCTTTATTAATCATAAATCGAAAAACAGTAATTTTACAGTGGAGAAACAGTAAATTTAGGAATGATCAAAGAATAACTATACATTAAGAAAAATCCACTTTAACTTTTTTAAAACAATGCTTTTCTGTTTAATGGAAATCTGAATGACGTTTTTATCCTCAGTTATTCTTGAAGTAATACATTTTTTGTAAGAGTTTGGAAGTATCTGTTCAGTCATAAAAATAGCATATATATATGGAATGATCATATTCAATAAATTCATTTTTATGTAAAATGTTTATCACATAAACACTGGAGAAGGAGACTAAGAAATGAATAGTGGGTAAGAAAATAAAGATTATGGAGCTATTATAAGATGAAAAAGGAAAATATATTAATTCCACAGTATATTTAGGATAGTGATATATGTGTACACATGTGTATTTATAGGTATTTAGATTGGAAAATTTATTGCATTTTTTTCCTCTGAGAAGATTTATTTTATGTTGAGAGATACAGAAAATGAAAGGACTAGGGTATAACAGACTGAGCAGTTTTTCAGAAGTTTGAGAGAAGTTAGAATCTGTGATACATGTAAAAATGGCTGCTTTAGCAAAAAAACATATTCTTCCTGACATAGAGGATAAGGAAAAGACAATTAAGGAATATAGAATGTGTATGGAGAAGGGGCGCCTGGGTGGCTCAGTCGGTTAAGCGTCCAGCTTCAGGCTTCGGCTCAGGTCATGATCTCACGGTTTGTGGGTTTGAGCCCCGCGTCCGGCTCTGTGCTGACAGCTAGCTCAGAGCCTGGAGCCTGCTTTGGATCCTGTGTCTCCCTCTCTCTTTGACCCTCCCCTGCTCTTGCTGTCTCTCTCTGTCTCTCAAAAATAAATAAAAAACATTAAAAAATGTTGTTAAAAGAATGTGTATGGAGAAGAAAGTAGTAGTAAAAACCCACAGAGGATATGCAATATTGGAAAACTCTAGGTTAAGTCATATGCACATTATAGGGTGGTGGTCAGAAGACTGTACACTAGGGAAAATATTTTATGAAATATGGCCTTTAAATATGTTAAATACCTAGGTTGGAAAAAAGTTTAAGTTCTGAATGGGAAAGCTTTAATTATTGATTCTCTGTACTACTTCCTCAGTCTGAATACACATCACGTATAATGCCATCAGTCCCAAGGCAGAAATGCCTATTTTTGTGCTCAAGCCAGAAATGCCTATTTTTGTATTTATGAACTTTTCTTGTAAAATTCCTGACACACAGTGGGAACTCAACATATGAGTTTGCATGAAAAACTGACTGAATCACACACTGTTTTAAGGTATTACTGCACAGTGAATACTAAAAGTTTAAGTTAGAGAAATTCCAGTGTCTTAAAATCTTACTGCTTTTGGAATGGTGCCTGAAGCTTGTCAAAACTGACTACTACGGTCCAAAATGGAAAACTTTTTTTTCTGTGATAATGACAAGTTATTCCCTTGTCCAATTATCTATTCTTATTTTCCCCATAACTATGGATTTATTTTCTTGCTCTCTTCATATTCTTCCAGTTTATTAATTTCTTTGCTCACTGTTATGTTAACAAATATATATATTTATCATATTATCTTGTAATTTATTATTTAAAAATTATCCCTTCGTATTTTGCTAACTTCTGTTTTCACTAAGACAGAACATAGCATTTTTAATTCTTTGAATTTTAAGCTTATAAAACTAATACATAAAATTGTAAAATGATAAAAAGCCTCTAGATAATCAACATTGCAGGATGCCTGGGTGGCTCAGTTGGTTAAGCTTCTGACTTTGGCTCAGCTTGATCTCATGGTTCAAGGTTTCAGACTCCCCGTCAGGCTCTGTGCTGACAGCTCAGACCCTGAAGCCTGCTTTGGATTCTGTGTCTCCCTCCCTCTCTGCCCCTCCCCCACTCATAGTCTGTCTCCTCTCTCTCAAAGATAAATAAACATAAAAAATTTTAAAGAAGTCACCATTGCAATACTTTACCTGAATATATTTCCAGAATATAAAGTCAGGTATCTATATTTGTATTTACTCTTATGAAGCATAGTTGTTTAATTATTTTTATGGCAGGACAGTTATCGTAAGGATATTTGTTGAGTAACAAATATTTTCTTCACTGACACACCACTTTTATCATTTTGGGTAAATTTATGTATTCTACTTATTTCCCTTCAGAGGCTTCTTCCTCAAAGCTTATTTTTCAAAAATAATTGCAACTTTATAAGAATTTCTAGTAACTGTAGAGTTAAACTTTTCTTAAAGTAGCATTTAATATAATCTTAGTGAAATTTTAACAATACTCATAATATCTAATGACATCTTAATTGGTATGCCATTAAAGACAGTTTAATCTAGGAAGAACAACATTTTTTCCCACAGTGACTCATTCTTTCATACAATTATTTTTTTAGTACTGTTGAATGTTTTCAAGTAGTTTTCAATTATTCCTCAGATAGGTACCATACACTTCTCTTTTTCCTCTTACGTCTGCTTTTTCCCTTATGTGTAATGAAATATTTTCTTTCTGACATTTTCTGTTTTTAACTAGGATATAGGAAAATTAATATATTTTTATTGCATACTTTTGTAGTTGATTATTTTATATGGTAACCTTATTGTTTGGCTGGGTTTTCAAATAATTTTCTGTAATCTTCCAGGTGTAAAGTTTTATTAACAAAAAGTTTTTGCATTCATTTCTGTAAAGAATTTCAAATGATAGTTGTCTAGCTATGTTTCTTAAAGTAAATATTTCATAAAGTACCAGAAAAACATTCAAATTGAGAAATTATTACATTTGGCTAGAATAAAAACTTCAAAGATGATTTTCAACAATTTATGAATAGATAATAGATGATTAAATAATTTTATTTTTAAAAAGGAGGCATTCACTTTATATTTTTAAAATTGTTTTAATGGTTATTTATTTTTGAGAGAGAGGGAGACAGAGCGTGAGCAGGGGAGGGTCAGAGAGAGAGGGAGACATAGAATCTGAAGCAGGCTCCAGACTCTGAGCTGTCAGCACAGAGTTTGACATGGGGCTCTAACCCACAGACCATGAGATCATGACCTGAACTGAACTTAACCAACACTTAACCAACTGAACCACCCAGGCACCCCTACTTTACATCTCTTAGAAGAGTACATTTTAATAGAAGATTAGACTTTGCTGGCACTTGTTTTTCAAAGTAAAACATTTGCACGCATATACTGACATCTGGTGGATATTCAGTATAGTATTTTTAAGGTAAAGTGATGGAAAATAAAATGTACAGTAAATAATAACAAAATTATGGTTAAATTGAGAAGGATAGTACAATTTATTATTTTGTCTTTTCCCTCTTGGGATTTAACTGTAGGAAAACTGGAAACAGTTTTATCGGACTCTTAATATACTTACTCTGAACTATGTTTCAGTTTGTGGCATGTGTAGAAAATTATTATAATCCATTGTATGGTAGTGTCTAACATCATGTTTTGTATAGGGGTGCTTGGGTGATTCAGTTGCTTGAGCATCAAATTCTTGATTTTGGCTCAGGTCATGATCCCAGGATCATGGGATTGAGTTTTGTGTTGGGCTCTGTGCTGAGCGTGGAGCTTGGTTAAGATTCTTTGTGTGTGTCTCTCTGTCTCTGACTCTGTCTCTGTCTTTTTCTTTCTGTGTGCATGTTTTTGTGTGTGTGTGTGTGTGTGTGTGTGTCTCCCTCCCTCTGACCCTCTCCCCAGCTTGCACTCCCTCTCTCTAAAATAAAAAAAGAAAGTTAAAAAACAAAAACATCATGATTTGTATACTGTTGATGCATTGTGTTAATGGTATTTACACAAATGGCATTCTATATCTATAGATTGCTAAAATTGTTACTGGGTCGAACCATATTTAGGTAGAAGAATTGACTGGCAAAATGGAGGTGCTACATGTTTTGCAGTGTTTATTAAATTAGGAAAATCTTAAGAGGTAGAGAGAAAATGGGAAATGGAGTTTTAGTGAAGTAAAATATTTCAGAAGCAAGGGTTTCTTTTTTTTTTTTTAACTTTGAAGAGGTAGGTTTTACCAAACAAAGCACTTTTTTGTGTATTTGTGTGTGTCTATGTGTATGTTTGTCTATGTGTGTTTTTATTTATTTTTGAGAGAGAGGGAAGAATGAGCAGAGGTGGGGAGGGGAGAAAGAGAGAGAGAGAGAGAGAGAGAACGCGCATGAGCGAACACGAAGAGGCTCCAGGCTCTGAACTGTCAGCACAGAGCCCAATGGAGGGCTTGAACCCATAAGCTGTGAGATCATGACCTGAGCCGAAGTCGGACTCTTAACCTACTGAGCCACCTAGGCGCCCCAAAGCACTTTGTTTTGATATGGCTAGTTCTGTTGCATGAAGATCTCAGGTTGGCCCCAAAATCCAAAAAGTAGATGCTAAACCTAATATGCTTAAAAATGTTGTGCAGCTGAGTTTTGGTACTGTGGCATGGTAAGAATGCATTATTCTCAAGGTTGGATAATAATCATAATAATTCAGACACTTAAATGCTGAATGACCCCTCCCCATTCTACAAAGGAATAATTCTGAAGTACTATACTCCTCCAACCTATGAAGCTCATCATGATGGATTCCTATTTTAAGATTGCTGAATTTTAACTCTTCTGTTTGTTTTCATGATTTTAAATGTTACTCTTTGTCTCAACTCATTTATAACCGTGGGAATGATAAATACTGGGATGAGCTTTTATCTTTGAAAATGTTTAATTTTGCATATTTTCCTCAAAAATGTTTTCCTTCTCTGGTGTGCAAATCTGGCAGGGGGGTAGAGGTAGTTGTAAAGTAGATGGAGTGGACACGGGATGGATAAGTGCTCATAATTCTCCTAGCTTCCCCGTCAGTGTTAGGCAGCACTCCTAGAATCTCCACCATCTAGTGGTCCTTGTATTTGAGGAAAAAACTATTTAAATGTGTATCTTTACTTTTATTTCCTTTCTTCTTCTTATTCATCCTATCAACTTTGCACTTAGAGTTCATTATTTTCCAGAGTGTATGCTGGGACCTAGCAGAACAGAAGTAAAGGCATTAATCCTTCCTTAGGAAGCTCACTGTGGAATTTGGAAGATCTCCCTTCCTTAACATTTTTCACTCCTTCAGCTCTCCTGATGTAGGAAACTCTTCAGTATTCTTTCAGTTTTTCAAGTTCGTAATGTTGTTGTCTCTTTCTCTCTCTCTATTCTCTCTCATTCTCTCTCAAGGATCTCTTATTCTAAAATTCGGTTCCTTGAACACAGCTTTTCTTTCTTCATATAGTACCTTTCGGTGATTTCATTGATTTACATTGTTCCAACTACTAATTATATGCCTCTTTTTTTCCAAATGTATTTGTCCTCCTAGACCTCTCTTGGCAGTCTAGGATTAATTAATCAAACTGTTTGCTTGCTGTACAAACATAGGCAACACACAGGAGCTTCAAAAATGTCAAAACTGAACAAATATTCTTCCTCCCAGGGCCTGTTTTCTTCTGTATTTTCTCTCTCTATTGCTGGCACTGTGTTTGATCTATTAACACAACCTATAACCTAGAAGTCATTCTTGACTTCTTACTTTTTCCTTATCTTCTCTTGTGATTAATCATCAGTTTCCCTGATTTTACTCTCCATGTATTTTTACAGGCAATCTATATCTTCTACTCTTACTACTTTTGCCCTCTTACAGATCCCAATTCTCTCATAACTGAAAAAAAATAACAACTCTTGCCTCCTTTATTGGTTCTTTTTACATCTGACCTCTAGCTTATGACAGAGTGGTGTATCAAATAAAACTTTGAGTAATTATCTAAATACTCGCGTGTGTGTGTGTGTGTGTGTGTGTATAATATAATTTAGAATGTTTTACAGACCAATGCCTTACACTTTACACTCCAATAACACTAAATTGCCTTTAGTATCATATTAATACTGTCTGCATCACATGTTCATGGCTGGGATTTCTCTTCTGTAATTTCCTGGTACCATCTGTGTATTATTATTATCTTTGACCTTTCATCATGCATCATAATGAGCCTTTATCTGCATCCTCATGCCCCTACCCCCATATCAATTTCTAATACACTATAAAATCTGTGAGGGTGGGGATATCCAGTATATAGTGCTCTATGCAAGACAGGCTATCAATTATCACTCACAAAAAATAAAAATAAATAAATAAAAACAATATTACATTATAGTTGGTAATGACTTATTATGTATATATTTAAAATATCAGTGTGATTGTGCTGCTTTCCTGCTTAAAACCCTTCATCAGCTCCATACTACACTTGTGTGCCTAAGAATCCCTATACTCCAGGGGGTTGGCTCAGTCAGTTGTGCATCTGACTCTTGGTTTTGGCTCAAGTCATGATTCCAGGGTCGTGGAATTAAGCCACACATCAGGCTCTGTGCTGAGCATGGAGCCTCCTTTCTGCTTAAGAGGCTCTCTCTCTCCCTCTACCCCTCTCCTCTGCTCGGACTCTCTCTTTCTCTCTCTCTAAAAAGAAAGAAAGAAAAAAGAGTCTCCATGCCCCAATTTTTTTTAAATTATTTTTTATGTTCTTTATTTTATTTTCAAGAGACAGAGAGAGGCAGTGGGAGCAGGGGAGGGTCAGAGAGAGAGGGAGACACAGAATGTGAAGTAGGCTCCAGGGCTTGAGCCCACGAACTGTGAGATCATGACCTGAGCCGAATTCGGACACTTAACCGACTGAGCCACCCAGGCGCCCATGCATGCCCCAATTTTTAAGAATCTTATTGTTTCTCTATATAGAATATTATTCTCCCACACCTGAATGACTTCCTCCTTCACTTCTTTTTATTTTGCTCAAATATTACATTATCAAGAGTCTTTACCAACTTTTGTCACATTTTCCCCTTTGCTTTATTTTGTTCATAGCTTAATGCAGCCTGATACTATTAAATAGTCAATTTTGGGGCACCTGGGTGGCTCAGTTGGTTAAGCATTTGACTTCTGCTCAGGTCATGATCTCACAGTGAGTTTGAGCCCTACATTACACTCTGTGCTGATAACTCTGAGCCTGGAGCCTGCTTCAGATACTGTGTCTCCCTCTCCCTCTGTTCATCCCTCATTTGTACTTGGTCTCCATTGGAAACAAATAAGCATTAAAAATGTTTTGAAAAATAGTTGACTTTATTTATTTATGTATCCCACTGAGTTTATCAGGCTATACATTCCATAAAACTGGGATTTGGGGTATTTTGTTTGCTACTATACTCATAGCAACCAGAGCATTATGGATTTATTGTGTCAAATGTATGAAGTAATACATTCATCTTTGTATAGTTTCTCTCATATGATTTCTGAAAAATTTATAGAGTATTTTCTTAACTCAAAGAATATATTTTGATTTTAGGATTTAAAATTAGGGTATATATACTTAGGGAAGAGTTATTTGAAACATTTGGGATGTTGGTAGTCCCTAAAAATATTTGTATTAACTTGTCTATTCTGGACTGATACATAGGATGTTTCCTGCTTAATAATAAGATTCTTTGAAATGTTCAGTATAAGACTGGGGCTTTTAATAAAACCAAAAGTTGCCAAAGGTTTTGTGCATGGAATAAGAAATAGTTCATATGGTTACTATACTTGTTACATGACTGGAGTGGCAGGATGTGTAGACATGTCGATGTCAAAAGGTATTTACTATTTACTAACATCTCAGTAAATAATAGGGATTTTCATACTAATCAATATATTCACTCTAACTTTGAGTATCAAACCAAAGTTTAAAGATATTTAAAAACTTAAGACCCAAAGGCTTATAAAATAGCAAAGCTAGGTGAAAAATATATTAGAAAATCACTTAATACCTTGCTTGGCATATAGGAAATTTGCATTTATCAACTTATATTTTGGGAATTTAGACTTAACCATTACCTTGAAGAAATATCATAAATAATAATAATGATAATCATAATTATTATTATATACTAAAGTGACCCAGTTACCCCCATAAAATTTGGATTTTATGTAATACCTCCAATTCTTTCTCAAAATTATTTTTAATATACCTCTAGATTGCCTTTGTAAAATAATTAAAGAAAAATGAGTATTGACATAGATTTAAGGAAAGACTGAATCCATAAACCAATAAAATTTAGAGGAAAAAAAGAACAATAAATAAAGTAATAGATTAAAATGAAGCTATTATTAGTATTTATCTGTCATTTGATATGTTTTGTATGGATAACTAGAAGTAGATTATATCTAGACTTACATCAACATCCATAGAATTAACTAATAAAAAAATGCTAACATTTATTTTCATTATTTTTCTAAATACTTTAAAGTATGGAGATACTGATTATATGTGCTAGAACATGTTTAAATAATCTTAATCAGAACTGTTTTCGAATATGATGTGTAGTTTGAAAAATAGATATAATTACACGTAAAACTCTTTTTGGTCATTAAACATGTTTTACGGTCATTTTGATCATTAAACACAGTTTTTCATAGGTAAAAATAGGTATAATACCATTTAAGGAAAAACATACTGCTTTCTTGCTTGAGGGGGAGATTCTCTTGAATTATCCATATAATTTGGAGCTTCAAGGTGTAACAGCTATAGTAATGAGCCACATATTTGTGTAGCTATTTAGAACATTTGATTATTACTTAAAGATTAATATCAACATCAATGCAGTCATTTCCAGATACAGTTTACCAAAGACAATATTTTCCCTGAAAGTAATCTTTACTTATCCTGGGTGTTTGGGGCTTAACTCAGTTAAATTGTCCATGGGCTTTAACCCAGTTAAATTGTCTATCAATACTTTACATTACGGTGGTCGTATGAAGAAAACTTGCTTTGTGACCTCAAGAGTGGTTCCTTTTCAGCAGCCTGATGTTGAAAATTAAACATTTTTATTGTCCTGAAGCACAGATTCCTGGAATTTCTGTTCTTGAAAGTTACTACCTGATTCAGAATTGACAGTGTTAAAAAAATAAAAGCATAAGTAACTCCTTTTTGGGCTTGCTTTCTTGGTTTTAGTAATAGGCAGGGACTGCTTTAATATTGATAATGCTATTAGAGTAAGACCGTTTGAATTATTTCACTCCTTAAGGTTAGTATTAAAATCAAACTATAGTTGTTGTTATTGCTGCTGAAAGTACAGAGATGTAAAATTGCAAATGGAGACATTAGGTGATATGCAGACAGTGGCCATAGAAGGTCAATGCCATAGAAAGGACAAAATAAATGCCTGAAAGCTATTCCAAAGAGGTAGGTTGTTTTGCAGAAGTTGGTTTTCCATGCAGTGCAATAGAGATACAATCCCAGGGAAAGTGGCAAGGTGGGTCAGATACTTTCTATTGGAAAATGGGTTAGGGAAATGTGCTATTCTTGATGAACATGGCCAACTGGTTTAGTGAATCACCAAGAAATAGCACTTCAGCATATTTGATTACATCACACTTTGCATATTTCTGCAAAGTGGGATACATTGAAATTCTGTGGGATAGACTGAAATTTTGCATCCCTCAGAAACATCCCAAAAAACATTATTGTTTTTGTCTTCTCCCTAATTGATTCCTGTTCAAGAATTCTAAAGAGATATTATTGGACTAATGGAGTTCTGCTCTGGTCAGTCACCCTTCTAATGTCCAGCTGCTTCAACAGAATTATTATTTTTGTGTGGAAGCTACATAATAAAAAATGAAATGTCAGGGTTTTTTTTTCTCTTTGAAATGTAATGTAATTAATTTGATTAACTGCAGAAAAATAAATTGTTAACATGACTCCGCAATCCAATTATTCAAGTTGTTGTTGATTTGGCTATGTAAGCGTAAGGTATAAACATTAAGTTTCTCACAGAAAGCTAACTGAACATTTTAATATTATGTTTACAATGGAACAAAAATAGGCTCAATTATCATCTATTACTTGTTATTTTTCAAGTGAGGTGAATGTAACATAACTTCTAAAACAATTTTTAGTAAACTATTAGTTCATATGGCTCATAGAGATATAATACTAAACTGTTTTATACCCACTTAAATAAATATGATTGTTGGGGCTCCTGGTGGCTCTGTTGGTTGAGCGTCCAACTGTTGATTTTGGCTCAGGTCCTGGTCCTGGGGCTGTGGAATTAAATCCTGCTTCAGCCACTGCACTGAGTGTGGAGCCTGTTTAAGATTCTCTCTCTCCTTTTCCCCTGCCTATGCTCTCTCTCTTTAGAAAAAAGTAAAAATAAAAAATAAATATGCTTGTATATGAAACTTAAATATATCAATACATAATTGATGTAAGGAGACTTACCTATCTGATATCTAAACTTATTATATGCCACACAGTGTAGTCTTTATCTCATTATCCTCTCCTTAAACACTTTAGGAGGGAAAAGCTTAAATGTGGAATCTGTGACTCAGGATCACTGAAGTGATACATTCCTTCTATGAGAAAAAACATCTAAAAATGAAGCCATACTACCTATTCGAAAGAACCCAGTATGATCTACATTTTTACAAAGGATTTAAGAAAAGTAGTAATTCTCTGATGGTAACATTTCTGATATTGTGTAAGTGGCTGGAGATAATCTAAGAAACCTTTCTAACACATCAGAAAACAGAAAATAGAGTGAACTTTATGTGATATCCCCTGTTTTCTTTCTCCTATACATAACAGGAGATTAGAACCTAAAATTCACCTCATCTAATGACATTTGACACTAGAAAATTTTGGCTACATTCATCAACCAACTTGCTGTCACTTTTGTGCCAAATTGTTAAGGCCAAAATTCTTATGAGATCCTCAAGAAATTCCATTATCTGTCAATATCCTATAATTTAAAACTGTATTTATTTCTCCTTCCTCAAACATCTATAGACCTTCATAGTATGTACCACATACTTTTCTAAGTGTAAGAAACACCAATGGTTGCAACAGAAAAAAACTTCATTATGTACATCCTTTATTCCCACTTCTCTTCAATGACTATACCAAAGCTCCAGTAGTCAGTAATGCTCCTATGCATATTCTAGAGGTGTTCTCAAGTCCTGTTCTCTTTCTTCTCTTCTTGACAAACTTTCCCTTGAGTTTTAAAAGTCAAGGCATACTGCTCCCATTTCTCAGGAAGGTTCCTTGATTCTCCTATGTAGAGTTTGTTGTTATTTGAACTTTAGTTTACATTGGTATTTTAAAATCAAATGTTACTGAGTTTTTTTTATTTATAAACAAAATTATGTGTTTATTTCATTCAGTTCTTAAAATTTTGGAATCATTGACATCTTTGAGCATCTTATGAAAGCTATAAATAAACCCCCTTTCCTAAAAAGTGACTGTATATATCATAGCAAGTTGAGTGTAACTTTAAGGGATTCCACATTTGCTGCTTTGTTAATGTAATCCAAGGTTGGCATCATATCATGGTATATATACATAATACATTTCACAGTTTTTATTTAAATTCCAGTTAGGTAACATAAGTATACTGTTAGTTTCAGGTGCACAGTATAGTGATTCCGCACTTCCGCACGTCGCCCCGTGCTCACCCCAACATGCGCACTTCTGAATCCCTGTCACTTATTTAACCCATCGTCCTGGCCACCTCCATTCTGGTAACCATCAGTTTGTTGCCTGTGTTTAAAAGTTTGTTTCTTGGTTCCTCTCTCTCTCTCTCTCTCTCTCCCCCCGCTTCTCTTCCTTTTCACTTTGCTCATTTGTTTTGTTTCTTAAATTTAACGTATGAGTGAAATCATATGATATTTGTCTTTCTCTGACATATTTTACTCTAGCTCCATTTATGTCATTGCAAATCACAGGGTTTTATTCTCTTTGATGACTAATATTCCACTCTCTTCTTTATCCGTTCATCAGTCTATAGACACTTGGGCTGCTTCCATCATGGGAGATATTTGGCTATAGGAGATAATGCTGCTATAAACATCAGGTTGCATGTATCCCTTCAAGTTAGTATTTTTGTATTCTTTGGGTAAATACCTAGTAAGACAATTGCTGGGTCATAGGGTAGTTCTATTTTTTTTTTTTTTTTTGAGAGAGGGAGACAGAGACCGAGAGAGAGAGACTGAGAGAGAGAGAGAGAGAGAGAGAGAGAGAGAGAGAGAGAGAATGCATGAGTGCATGTAAGCAGGGGAGGGGCAGAGAGAGAGGGAGAGAGAGAGAGAGGGAGGGAATCCCAAGCAGGCTCTGCACGCTCATCACAGAGCCTGACACAGGGCTCGAGTATGAGATCATGACCTGAGCCAAAACCAAGAGCTGGACACTTAACCAACTGAGCCACCCAGCCACCGCAGGATAGTTCTATTTATAACTTTTTGAGGAACCTCCATACTGTTTTCCAGAGTGGCTGCATCAGTTCGCAATCCCAACATTGTAAAAGGGTTCCTTTTTCTTCATATCCTCCCCAACATTTGTTGTTTTTTCCTTTTTTAATTTTAGCCATTGCAGCAGGTATGAGGTGATCAATCTTCTAGTTCTGATTTGTATTTCCCTCATAATCAGTGATGTTGAACTCCTTTTTATGGATCTGTCGGCCATCTGCATGCCTTCTTTGGAGAAATATCTATTCATGTCCTCTGCCCATTTTTTAATTGGATCATTTGTTTTTTGGGCATTGAGTTTTATAAGTTCTTTATATATTTTGGACACTAACACTTTATCAGGTATGTCACTTACAATTATGCATTTCTTGAGAGTACTGAGTATATTTTATTTATTTTGAAATGACATTTTATAATTAATGTTTTTTTTTAAGAAATGGAAGAGCTTATCAAGTGATGGATACTGGGACTATTAGTGCATTAATACACTATGTTTTTTAAGGAACAATAGCTCTAGCCAAACTTTTTGTGCATGGTTTTCTGAAATTTTACACAATTAAATGTAATGACTGAAGTAGGCTAATAGATATGTGATAGTGACAAAAGCACACCCTTTTAAAATAATTTTAGTTATTATTCTTTTGCAAGTCGCATGCTAAACATTTATTTTCTTTCATTTATTAATATTCCTCAGATTTATTTTATTGTTTCAATAAGGTTTGTAAATTTGAGAGGAAAACTTAAGTTCGGAAAGGACATTTAAATGGAGCATATATTTTCATCTCTATTTTAAGGCACATAGGTGAGTCTGCGTTTGGAAACTTGCATTTTTGCTCCATGAGCTCAGTCCCTTTTGTGAATGACAGCATTTGCAATTTAAGTCCATCTGGAACACTTCAAGCATTCAATTCATTTATTAACTTATTACCAAGCTTGGCATATGAATCCTCAGACTATCAGTGAGGCAGAAAACTTAAATGAAATTAGATAAACAGACTTTAATGGGGCAATATGTATATTAGAGATACTGAAGAGAACTTCCTGTTTTTCACTTTTTGGAGTGTCCGTCTATTTATCTCTTTGATGCCAGATTAGTATAAATTAGCTTTGCCCAAACTTTGCAGCTGACTTTGACCACTGTAGATAAAAAGAAGTGAAATAACTGTTGTAGCCAGAAGAGGGAGATCTTGTAAAAATATTTGTAGTATAAGTTTAAAAGAATATTGTGATTTGTATCTAGATAGTAAAAAAAAATTAAGTTTCAGAAGTTAATGCTTTCTATAATGATATTATTTCATTTTGCAGAATACTTCTTAGGAAAATGGGGCATACCAATGTACTTTATGCTAACTTTTATAGAGAAAGCATTTTTAAGTTAGTATTTTTATTACTAATAAACTCTCAAAATATTAAAAATAAAACTACTAATAAATGCTATTGATCTTATTTATAGGGGGATGTTTTTATTTCCTTTAAATTAATTTATTTAAATTTCAGTCATTTATATAATTAATTCTCTATAAAAATATATCTAAAGTTGGCACAAGAGCATAAAAAGAAGGGCAATTATAACATTAATTAATTTATCAATAAAAATTAATTAAATATATGATAGCTAGCTCAAATATGCATACACATACAACTATTTGAACATATGTTTGGGCCATACTATACATTCTCTTTCTGTCTCTGTCTCTGCCTCTCTGTCAGACACACATGTATACACATATACATATATATTCATATTACAATGTGAAGCCATTCGTCTTTGCCCCTTTTGATGGTGTTAAAATATGTGAAAACAATCACAGATGGGGCATTGATTGTACCACCTGGAGGGCTTCACTTGATGAATTTATGACATGATATGAGGAGAAGTTTGTCACTGATTATTATTAATCTTTTTTACAGTCAATTCATATTACTTAGGAATTGGCATTTCTTTTGTTTTGACTCCTACCAGTTAATTTCCATAGGTATTACCAAAAATGTATGTTTCTTTGTTTTGTAAAGGTTACCCTGTGAAAAACTGATATTATGACCAGATATAAGTTCAGTTGCCGAACATATATGAATACATTTAGCAAGTTTAATGATACTTTTATTCGTGTGAATTATTAGATCCAGCCCTTATGGGACCTTTATTTAAGAAACAGTATGCTGCATTCTTTTTAATCTCAAATTAATACCTGGAACTTCAGATCAAGAGCAGCAAGACTTGCCATGGCCAATCTTCCTTACACTCATCCACTAGAGAAAGCTGCAGATCTATGTTTGTTTGTGGTACCAGAGTCCTTGAAGTTCCCGGTGTAGGAACCTGTGTTCAGTATCTGTAAATGAAGTACTGGTGGGAGTTTGTGTAGTTCTGGAATCTATGTGGCCTTGCCTCTTAATGACCAAATCTCAGCCTTCTCTACAATGAAGCAATGTGTTGAGATCTTCCTCATGGGGCTCTCATACGTTAGCAATAGACTTCCTTTCAGACAATTAAATGTAGTCTTCGTTGAATCGCCCTAAAATACATATCTGTACATCATTTAAACATTGTAAACTTCCTTTAAAATGATTTGTGCATTTTTCTATATTTGAATATCATTGAATGGAAAGGGATCCCTTTTTTTCCAATGCCATACATTTAGTTTTCAAGGTAAAACCATAAGTATTGTTAAAACAACACGTGTTTATTTCTGCAGAAAAATTCAGCAGAATACAGAACAGAAATATAAATTATAAGAGTGAATATTTTTGATATCAAATGTAGTAACCTAACTAAGATCCATCCCTCTCTTTGGTGGAGAGAGGGAAGGAGCTGGAATATGCAGTAGGATACTCTTGATGTAATGTTCTCATAGGTCAAACCACAGCAGACATTGGGGAGGGATAGATATGTATGTAATGAAAGTATTAAAGCCTAAGTGAGATTGATGAACCATCTAATCAGGTTACTAGACATCATCCTGAGAAGTAGAGAATTCTAACTCCACTTGGCATTTAATTTTTTTTAAGTTTATTTATTTTGAGACAGAGAGAGAGACTGGAAGCAGGAGACGGGCAGAGAGAGAGGGGGAGAAAGGGAGAACCCAAGCTTGGAGCCCGTTGTGGAGCTCAAACCCTTGAATCATGAAATTTGAGATCATGACTGGAGTTGAAAGCAAGGGTTGGATGTCTAACCAACTGAGCCATGTAGTTGCCCTGGCATTTAATATTTTTGTGTGTATTTTTTAAAATTTATTGTTTGAGAGAGAGAGCACAAGGGGCAGAGAACATGAGGGGCAGAGAGAGGGAGACAGGATCCTAAGTGGGCTCTGGGCTGACAGCAGAGATTCCAGTGTGGGGCTTGAACCCATGACCCACAGGATCATAACCAGAGCCTAAATCAGATGTTCAACAGACTGAGCCACCCAGGTGCCCTGGGAATTTAAGTCTTTAAGTTAGTGGGTGGATACAGAGGTTTTTAGAGTGCTTTATATCTAGTTTGCTCCTTAAATGTTACATAGTCAATGTAATTAGGATTTTTATCTATAATTTCAGTATATTATCTCCCTTGTTCCTTAAATTTGCACAAAATTTGCTTTCACATTCTAAAGATCAATCAAAATGGATCCCTATGAGAAAATAATGAATGCCAGTCTGTAACCTGGGAATTACATCTCCTGGTCCAGCTTTTTGAGGAAAAGAAGAAAAGAACAATACAAATATAGAAAGGTATCAGAATCTTCCTCATCCACTGTGGAAGAAAAGATGCAATGTTACTTCTTAAAAATGGACTTTCTTAGTCTTTAGGCATTTTAAAGATTTTTTTAAATGACTCCATCTCACAGAGCCATCTGTGTCGCTACTTCTGTTTAGTGTTGCTAGAATGACGTTAACCCCACCATTGTCCTTCAAAGCATAAGTGTTATCTCTCTCCTTATAAAACAAATATTATCATGTAGATTCCACAGACTTTATTAGAAAATCTGATGACGACTGACTTTTTTACTTGAGAAATATTCTTTTGATGCTATGTCTGCTAGTCATATTAATTATATTCCAAATGCCAGCACCATTTCTTCTGGATGGAAAACATATGTACGTGAAATCCAGAGTCTGGCGATTTGTAAACTTTTTGTGTGTGCTTAAGGGAGAGAGCATGCACCTATTTGTATAGCTTAATTTTTAAATTTTTATTTATTTAAAAATTTTTAATATTTATGTATTTTGAGAGAGAGAGACAGTGCAAGAAGGAGAGAGGCAGAGAGAGAGGGAGACGCAGAATCTGAAGCAGGCTCCAGGTTTGAGCTCTCAGCCCAGTTCTGTGCTGACAACTCAGAGCTTGAACTCACAAACCACGAGGTCATGGCCTGAGCTGAAATTGGACACTTAGCTGACTGGGCCACTCAGGCACCCCAAAATTTTATAATTTGTTGAAGTAAATTCTGCTTTCTAAATTGCCCTTGCTCCTTTTCTCTTGGCTAGTTTTGGTAATAAGCTTTGTCATTTTGTCCACTAATAACTACAAGTCTGGGAGATTGTGTGTGTGTGTGTGTGTGTGTGTGTGTGTGTGTGTGTGTGTTAACCTTGGGATTGATAACTAGCTGATAACTGGATAGCTTTCCAAGATGATGTAGTGAGAGATTAAATGTGTATCAAGTGAGAGAGAAGTATATTTCATTAATTCCCTTCTATAGTTTTTGGATCAGGAATATCTTAATAGTTAATTGCTCATTCTTAGTTTATAGGGAGTTGATTTAGGAAAACCTTTTAAATTCAGCTTTATAAGTGATTGTTTTATTTCTCAACTCACTTTTTTTCAGTATGGATTCACTAGAATCTCCAAATAATTTTTTTCCTCAAGATTTTGTGGTCCTACCAGCTGTAGTCTTAACATTAATGCAATATGCTAACTTTCAGTGGAAAGAGAAATTGTCTGAGTGAAAACACTTCTGTTTTGACCCTGATTTACTAACTACTAGTCATTAGATCCATTTAGATTCTTGTTCCTCTGCTACATGATCAGAACAAGGTAGCTAATTTGACCATAGTTCCGATTTCAGTTTACTCAATGTCAAAGTATGCATGCAAGCACATTAAAACAATTAAAAAAATAGTAGAAAACAACATACATTGTTTTTTGTTTGTTTCTTTGTTTTGGAAAACAACTTTTGAAGGTCTAATGTAGCAGATTCTAACTAGAGATGTGAACAATTATTGTCACAGCATGGAGAAAAAAAGAGCAAAAGAATAAATGAAAACCAATGAATTCTTTAATGAACATAATAATGTTTCTTAACTTTGCAAAGTTAAAAAAAAAGCACAGTGAATTTCCCACAGGATGATTGTACTAACTCTTCACTCTCATTACCACCTTCTATGCTTCGTACTGTTTTCTCTTTTTATGTGATCAGTATTTGGTTTATTTTCTAATACTTAATTTTTGTCAAAAATGCTTCAATTCTCAATTTATTGTATTGCAGACAATACATACAAGGTATCGTTTTTTAACTTGCTCAATTATAGTTTGAAATATTTTGTTATTGACAGTATAATTTATTTTAGATTTATAAGTAATAGTAGTAATTATAATGTAGCCAATCATTTGGCATAATGTTACTTAAGTTTTACCATCTGCCATTTTGTGCATGTTTATAAAATTTTATTGTTAATGGGACATTTTAATTCTCTACACTCATTTTTAATATACATACTAAAGTTGACAGATGGTATTTGTGTATCTATGGAAATTATCTATACATTGTTCTTTTGAATCTGATACACAATGAAAAGCATTTTAGAGGTGAAACTATATATAACAGAATTGTCTGTGGTATATCACTTTCTTTTTATGTTTCTTCTGTGTCATATAATTTTCCAGTTTGAGATAGGTCTGTATAAACTGGTATCATTTAATTACAACATTGTCTGTTTAATGTTTATGTGATTAATATCATTTGCCTAGTTATAGGAAAGAAGTGAAATTTAAATCAGTGTAAAAAATTATGGCCAATGTAAACGTTTAATGTAAAATTAAGTTATGTGCTAGTTGGCGTAATGATGAAACAAATCTTAATATTCATGTTTAAATATATAGTTATGGCTCTCCATGTCTATCTCCATATCAATCTAGACATTTTTAGATCTTACATCAGTTGTGATAATAAATCAACTTTAAAGCAAAGACAAATAAAAATTAAGAAAACACAATAGTAATCATTTATTGAGTATCTATTATGTGAGAAACAACAGACTGTGATGGTGTTAAAAGAGTTCCAGATTTCCTGTGCTCTACCAGGATTTCAGACCTTCATTCTTTACTTAATGCTGCAGATTATTCTTATGTGGATGTTCTAAGTGCATAATTATAATAAGATGTTATATTACATACAAGACTCTACAAATTCTGGGGTGCCTGGGTGGCTTAGTCAGTTGACCATCTGACTTCAGCTCAGGTCATGACCTCATGGTTTGTGGGTTCAAGCCTTGCAACCTGGTCTGTGCTGACAGCTAGCTCAGAGCCTGGAGCCTGCTTCAGAGTCTATGTCTCTTTCTCTCTCTGCCCTATCCTGTTTATTATCTGTCTCTCTCTCTCTATCTCAAAGCTAAATAAGTGTAAAAAAGAAAAAAAAAAAGAAAAAAAAGACTATCCACATTCAAACAAAAGAATTCATTTAATTCTGATAAAAATACATCTTTAAGATGATTCTTACTCCCCGTGTTTTTACAGATAAGAAAATTGAGAATACATTATTTGGAAATTTGTGTGTAATCACAGACCTAAAAATGGCTGATGTGTGTTTTCAAATAAAGTAATTTTAACTTCAAATTGGCAAAAAAAAGTAATTTTAACTTTAAATTAGATAGTTTTTAACTATATAAAGTATATATATGTGTGTGTGTGTGTGTGTTTTCTTGCACAGAAACACATGGAAACATTCTGTTTGAAATAAAAATCAATTTTTAGACTTACTGTTTCAATGGTAATGTGGTACTAGAGGAGATTAATATATTCTTGAAGGAGTGGATAGTCAGTTATTGGAGCTAAACGTGCCTGTGCATCTTCTTTTAGTTCTTCTTTTAAGGTTTTTGCATAGGAAGGGTTATTTAAGCACTTTGAAAAAGAAAAACAAAAGGTAAGGTGGTGTGAATATGACAAGGTCAACAGAGTCATAAAAGGAGGAATTTAGACCACACTGCTCCATTGCTATCCACTTATTCATCCTCTGTTAACTCTCTATATTGCATCTCCCTCATTGACTATTCTAAATGATTTTCATTTTTTCAGTTAATTTCCCAAATGAATCTTTAATATAGTGATGATTCTAAGCCACTGGCCTTTATTTCTGTTTCTTCTTGCTTCATTTTTAAAGTCTTTCTTTTAATAACTAGTATTTTTATTCAACATC
>NC_043703.1:35938195-35962498 GCF_006229205.1 Suricata suricatta
TTTTAGGGTTATAGTGAATTCAAGACTTTTAGATTTATAAATATCCTAGCTTTAAAACTTACTATTTCTTAGCTCTGAAGGATTGAGGTAATTATAGCAACGCCTCCATAATTGGAACCATTAATTAGCTTTTCTATTAGGATAAAATTGAATGTTTGTTGTAGTGTGTAAGTAGAAAATTATAAAAAATCCCTTTAACTCTGAAAGTCTTATGATGTCAACAGGTTCATTTTATAACTTTTCTTAAAAACATTAATAATTCATATATCCTATGATTTTTTATATCTTGACTTGATCAAAAATTTATCATTTATCATTTTTTATATGTTTTGTGTTCATTTCATCAGTTTTAAATGCTATAATTTCTGCCAACTAAATACGTACTTGAAATTTAATGTACCAAGGTAGTTACCATAGCATTAAGCATTTCACATTGATAGGTAGGTACATATTATTCATCTAAATGAATGCTAATAAACATGACTTTAAGTCTACTTAAATTAATAACTATGAGCTGAAAACAACCTGTACATATATCTTCAATTTTTTTTGAGCCTACAGTGATCTAATTGTGGTGGGAGAAGAATAGTACTACAGGGAACTCATGGGTATTCTTCATTTATTTAAAAATAAACTATTTTTCCCCATAATTAGTAAAGGACATATGGTAATAAACAAATGAATGAATTTTTCTTTGGAATCTGAGATAAGTTTATGCACACTATAAAAAGATGGTAAATTAAAATAATTTTTAAAGAATTCTACCTCCCATTTTGAAACATGAAACAAACATCAAAACCTTTAAGAATACAGAATACTATTTTTATCTATTTCTGTATCTTTAACCCAACCATGAGTTTCTAAATTTATGAACAGATTTCTCAATATCACCTTTATGTTTGCTTCATTTTACAAACTTGTCCTTCAATATTTATAATGTAGATTTGACTCTAGAACAATGTGGTAGTTAGGAGTACTATATAACTATTAACTTCCCAAAAACATAACTACTAATAGCCTACTGTTGACCAGAAGCCTTAGAAATAGCATAGTCAATTAACACATATTTTGCATGATTTGTGTATTATTTTTTTGTGTTCTTATAAGAAGGTGAGCTAGAGAAAATAAAATGTTATTTGTTCTTCTTTATATCTTGTTAGAAAACTAAGAATAAGTTATAGAAAGCTAAAAGATATGGAGGGCTTATACCTGAACAGATTCAGCAACTTCTTGATATAATGATATCCTTTATCCCTAAATAGAAGTAAATGATTATGCTATTTATTAACAGTATTAGTAAATGATTACTGTTAATCACATTAATATTAATAAATATTGATAATTTAGTTTTCAGAGATCTACAATGATGAAGACTACATATTTTCTGGAAAATGTAAAATCAAATAAAAAAGTTTTTAAGTATTTTTTAAAATATTTATTTTTGAGAGAGAGACAGAGACAGAGACAGAGTGCAAGCGGGGGAGAGGCAGAGAGAGAGGGAGACACAGAATCTGAAGCAGGGTCCAGGCTCTGAGCTGCCAGCACAGAGCCCGTTGTGGGGTTTGAACCCATTAACCATGAGATCATGATGTGAGCCAAAGTCAGGCACTTAACTAACAGAGCCACCCAGATACCCCAAGGTAAAACAAATTTTAAGCCTTTTCTTCATATTTGAATATTTCTATAGATGGAAAAAAGGATCATAAAATTCCAAATCTTCCTTCTAGAGTTGGCCTTGTGGCACAGGATCTATAACTGGGAAAACTCTATTTTGCTTTGTCACTTTGTTTCTTGTTAGGCTCTTCCAATAAGGTGTTCTAGAAAGAAGACTGCAAGGCTGGAGGAGAGAGTGACATTTCTTTCCATTGGAATTTTCTTCCTATTTGTGCTTCCTCTTCTTGTGCCTGTCACCCATCCTGCTTTTTCACCCCCAAACCAGCAGTTTCCACCGCGCAGGACTAGCCTAGTGACTTCTGAGAGAAATCAGCGCCAGGTGGCTGGTGTCCCTTTCTCTGATGTGTGGTCCAGCCCCATCACCGTCTTCTCTGCTCAGAGGCGCTCATATAGTCAAACAACACCACTTTCTTCAAAGTTTGAGTTTCAGCTCCACGGTATCCTTCATGCAGGCCTCTAACTCTTAATAATCATCAGAAATTCTTCCCTCTCTTTTCCAACCCGAGGAGCAGTAGCTGCTTCTGGAATTTGCTACTTTTGTTACATCTCATCGATTCATTTTGGCCTTTTCAGTTCTTCTATATCTAGAATCCTTTATAGTAAATTCTCTCTGTTAAACCAACTAATGCAAATATCTGTCTCTTGATTATATTCTGAGTCATGTAATCAAGTATTGCATATCTTATAATAAAATTTTGGTAAGAAGTATTTTAATTGGTATGGCTTGTTATAATATAAATATAATTCTTATTATGATTTTTGTCATTAAAGGCATAACTCCCGGGCTTAACTTTCCTATATTATCCTTTAAGGCAAAATATGATCAATAAAGTAAAAAAATGAAAAACAGATGTAGTAGGAGTTCAAAAAAGGAAGACACCGTTTCTTTTTGGAAACTTTGATGTGGTAAATTTTGATGGATGAATAGAATTTTATGAGCAAGGAATTTGGAATGATGAGAAGGATATTCAAATTAAAAGAAGCAGGAGGAGGGGCGCCTTGGTGGCTCAGTTGGTTAAGCATCCGGCTGCAGCTCAGGTTATGATCTCACGATTGGTGAATCTGAGCCCCACATTGGCTGTCTGCTGTTAGCCCAGAGCCCACAGACAGAACTTCTGTCTCCCTCTGCCCATCCCCATCAAAAATAAATAGGCATTAAAACAAAAAGAAGCAAGATGAACAAAAAGGGATGAGGGAACGTCAATCAGAGCATTACAGGAAACAGAAACTCAAAAACATGGGATATGGGTCTTTGTGAACCATAAAATAGTGGTACCTATAAAAGCACAAATTAAGGGCCCCTGGGTGGCTCTGTCAGTTGGGCATCCGGCTTCGGCTCAGGTCTTGGTCCCGCAGTTCGAGGGTTAGAGCCCTGCATCGGGCTCTGTGCTGACAGTTAGCTCAGAGCCTGAAGCCTGCTTCTGATTTTGTGTCTCCCTCTCTCTCTGACCCTCCCTCACTCATGCTCTGTCTCTCTCTCTCTGTCTTGAAAGTAAATAAACTATATTAAAAATTTTTTTTTAAAAAAGCACAACTTAAAATAGTGAAAAGCAATTTCTGGATAGTAAAGTATTAAAGATTGTAAAACAAATTGGTTATTATATATGTAATTGAAAATAAAAACTAACCTGTGGAGATAAACCTGGAATTAAGTTGAGAAAATTGTAGTTTTGAAAATCATAAACAAAATGATGTTAGTCACAGATAAAACTTGGTTTTATAGAGTTTTATAATGTTGCAATAGGTGACATTCGAAGAAACTGTAAATCAGTATACGTCTCTGTCTCACTGACTTTAGGCTTGGTCTTATAAATTACTTCAGCTGGTGGGGGAGGTCAATGTCTTGAAAGCTGAGGACAAAACATGTTTATTTGGTTAATACTGTACTCTGGTGCTCATGAGATTTGCCATAAAAGCAAGATACCTGGGTAGCAGCCAGAGCAAGAAGAATATGGAGGCATGAAGACCTAACATGAATCTAATCCAAAAATTGAAGTAAAAAACACCTTATCTGTAGCTTGAAGCAGAATTATTCCAGCTAACTTATAAACTTTTCAGAAAAAAAAATGCTTATTATAGACCAATATCTTCTGGAGTCATTTGTTATATGACAGTCATTGACTGATACATGCAGTATTTTGTGATTTGGGGGATGAAAACAGTCAAAGCAAATAGCCTAATTAAAACTCAGTATGCTGGGGCACCTGGGTGGCACAAGTCAGTTAAGCATCCAACTCTTGGTTTGGCTCAAGTCATAGTATCGTTGTTTTGTGGATTCAAGCCCACCATGGGGCTCTCTGCTGGCAGCATGAAGCCTGCTTGGGATTCTCTCTGTCTGTCTCTCTCTCCCCTTCTGTGCCCATCCCCCACTCACACTGTCTGTGTCTCTCTCAAAAATAAACTTAAAAAAATTTAAAAAAAACCCTCAATATGCAAACTTTAACTTAGGCATAAGCAGTAAGGTATTTCCCCAGACCTCTATAAATCTCTCTAATAAAGTGTCATAAGAGATTATTGTTTATAATTTATCAAAATAGATGAAATAGGATAGCTACAAAACAACATAAAAGTTACCAAAATATCTTTAACAGAACAGGTGTATAGACTTTTGTGTGTACACACACTGTACTATGTAAATATACTGAAAGTGTCTGTATTAAAAAATTAAACATAAAAACTACCTTTGTAATAATACTCATATTTCCGCAGCATTGTAGGTTTATTATCCACATATATGGTAGCAAATATTTCACCTGTTTCCCATAGAAATCTGAAATGGGTCCAGTTTGGACAGTATCTTAACTTGTTGCCAGGGATTACCCAATTCTATTCCCCATGTCATATTCTAAGAAGTAACTTTCTCATTTGATATTTTCCAGTGAATATAACAAAACAATTAAAATGTCTCACACCTATATTATAACTGCCTTCCCCTACGTTACCTGAGTAGAAAATGTCACTTAAATTCACATTTTAATTGATTCCCAACATTTAGTTCTAACTTTTTTAATGCAATTAAGACTTCAAAAAAATGTTTCCTCATTTTTTTGTTTTGTTTTGCTTCACTTCATGAGGGAGTCACAGAGGTCTTATTTCAGTGCTTGTGAGATTTCTGGGGACTTTCTTCTGCTTTTGTCTTTCTAAGAATAGCACCTCAGAATTTGAATTAAGCCAACTTCAAGTTCTTCACATCTCTCACATTCCAAAAATTCTAAAATACCATTCTTCCAAAATTAATCTCAATGCAACCACTATATTTCCGAGAAAAAGTGATGATGCAGTGTTATTCAAAAGTGGGTATAGACAAAAAGCATAAGAAAGAAGTAAATAATTATTTAGGCTTCAGCTTTTACAAGATGCCAGCCCACTGTTTAGAATTTATACTATACTTGGGAAAATCACCCATCAAAATGTCAATTGTGACATCTTGTTTAAAAAATTGTGCATCCATACATCCCCGTTTCTCTCTTAGCATTTGAAATGCATTAGCATTTTGCCCAAATGTGAACTTTTAAAGGGACACTATGCTTGTCTCCTGTGTCCCCCTGAGGCTCCTGCATTTTCTTGGTTCTCATCTCATGCATTTACAAACCTGTACTTCGAAATAGTCTGTGAATTCAAGCCACCGCACAGTTGAAATGTGTATGAGGATTTTGTAGGGAAACAGACTGTACTTAATTCTACTACCAAGATGCCTAGCTATGGAACATAAAACTGTAGTACTGCTCAGAGTCCCAATGCCCTTCTCACACCTAAGCTTTTCTCTATTTCCTTCTTTGGAAACATTCCGTAGCACTTTTGTTTTGTCTCAGTGTTAATGAGTCTGCTGCAGATTCCTAAAAGATAATTCTAGGTCCATAATTCTGCTTCCAAAGATATTTTCTTCCTAATCTTATCATTTCTGTATTTCAGAATCACCTTCAATGCTGTTCCTAATTATAACTGCTTGGCTTCAGAAGCTTAAGGAAGCAAAGATCTAATGAGAACCTCTGTAAGCTGTACTGTAAAATGTACAACAAAATCTTTGCTTTTCCTCTGTGTTATATTAAATTGACAAGATTTGAGTAACTTGAGCTATTTCAAAGACATCAGAAACATTCCTTTCTGTTACATTCTTTCCTGTCATTACAGATTGATTTGTGTTTTCTCAAAAGTTGTCCAATCCTAACCCCCAGTACCTATGAAGGCAACTTTACTTGGAAATAGGTTCTTTGCAAATGATCAAGTTGAGATGAGATCATTAGGATGGGCTTTAATACAATGTGACTAGTGTCCTTATAAAAAGGAGAACTTTGTACACAAAGGTTGACATGAGTAGAGGGAAGACCACATGGAGGCATAGGGAGAATGTCATCCATAAGGAGGGAATGCTTGTGGCTACCCGAAGATAGGAGAGTCATGGAGCAGATTCTCCATCACAGCCCTCAGGAGAAACCAATCCTGCTGACACCTTCATTTCAGACTTTTAGTTGTCACCAAAACTGCAAGACAAAAAAATTGTGTAAGCCACTGAGTTTGTATTACTTTGGTACTTATGGTACATGCAGGATACTTTTACACCTACAAATGAATGCTCTGTGTCTTTGTGTGTTTCATTCACTTTCTGTGAATACAGGACTTTGCAAAATTTTTAATAATTAACTTGCTTTCAACCTTGGTTCCATTCTTCTCTACCTGATGAAGGAAAACACTATTAGCTTTTGAAGGATTATATTTTCTTTCTTTTTCAATTTGCTTTGAATCCCAATATTTGTTTTGTTAATAATTCTTCATGGTTCTGTATTAGTCTGTAGAGTCTTTTGACTATAAAAGCATCCAATTGTTTAGAAAAATTTTTTTTTGCTTCCCCAAATAGGGTAATTCCACTAAGACTACCAACTACTTGTATGAATTCCAAAAAGCTGGGTTTAATTTATTGTTTATATTTGGCTTTACTTTAGCATCTCATCATCTATGAAGTCCCACTTAGGATGTTCTCTTATCTTTCCTACTTAGTGTTCTATTTTTATTTTACTTCCCTTAGGCTTCTGTTATTTTAATCAAGAAACTCAACAAATGCTTGAATTTCATGCTGATATTTTCAAATCATTTTTATTTTTTAAAAATTTAAATGTATTATTTATTTATTCTTTTGGGAGAGAGTGTAAGTAGGGGAGGAGCAGAGAGAGAGGTAGAATCTCAAGCGGGCTTCATGCTGTCAACACAGAGCCCGACGTGGGGCTCAAACTCACTAAACTGTGAGATCATGACCTGAGCCCAAATCAACAGTTAGACACTTAACTAACCTCCAGATGTCCTCATGTTCTCAACTTTCTTTCTGAAATGTGTCCACATATTACCAAATAAACCAGGGCAACTGTTCCAATTAGTAAAGGACAGTGAGCATATATAACTCTATAATTTTCTGCCTCCCATCCTTATTATGGAAGTCTTTACCTTTTTTGTTATTGTTTTTAACATCTTGACTCTTGCTTATAAATCTCTTTGAATCCTAATCCACAATGGAAGTGTAGCTTCAACTTTCCTAGTTTTAATTTCAAAAGTACTTAAGTATGGCATATTATCTTTTTTCCTATTTTATAGATTTCTATGTAAGACTTTAACCTCTTCCTAAGCATATCTCTTCTCTTGCTAAATCAACATGCTTTCCTTTGCTTTATTTTTTTTCATTTTCAACACAGTTCCAATTCTGACGAAAAAAATAAGCTGCTTTTTAAACTCATTTCATTCTTCCCTATGCCTCTGTACAATCTTAAATCCAACTGACAAAGTGTTATGAGAACAGTAGTTTTAAATTATCACTTAGCCCATGGAGTTATAATAATTACAATGATTTTTTTTCTCTATCTCATCTTAGTGGTATGATATATCATGGTAGCAAATCTCCGTGTGCATTTTCTGTTCACTGAACAAATCCATCCCACTGTGATGTTGATTTATCCACAGGCTGTGGGTTCCTGAAATCTACAATTGTAATCTGGGTGGATGTCAGAGCTGGTTTGAAAACGAGGTGGGAGGTGACCACAGGAGTTTCTAGGAGTGCCACAAGGATTTAAGACAATTCTTTCCTTGGCCTTGAATGTTGTTCAAAGATATAAAGGAAAACTGTGTAGCAGGCCACACCCCATGATGCTATAGATCAATCTCTTCATCTTAACACATGTGTAAAATCATGTATGAATACTCTTTGCTTTTTTTTAATTTTCATTTTTAAGTCTCATTTTGCATACCTAAGGGAGACAAATTAAAACAGTGTTAGCAAAAGCAAACAAAAATAAAACAAAGAAAACCCCAAAAAACTATTCTACTTATCACTGTCACAGGATCTGCCTATATTTGCCTTTTCTGAGATGAACATTACTGGCATGAAAATATTTTCATCAATAATGCAGCAGCAGATGTGTTTATGGTATCACCTCTGCTGCATGAAGATCTTTAGGCTCTTCACACAAGACTTTGCTTCAAAGTTTCTTTCTTTCTTTTTTTTTTAACAATTTTCTTTATTTAATGTTTATTTATTATATTTGAGAGATAGAAAGACAGAGCATGAGCAGGGAAGGGGCAGAGAGAGGGAGACACACACGATCCGAAGCAGGCTCCAGATTCTGGGCCCTCAGCGCAGAGCCGGACATGGGGCTCGAACTCACGAGCTGTGATATCATGACCTGAGCCAAAGTCAGCCGCTTAACAGACTGAGCCACCCAGGCACCCCAAAGTTTATTTTTAAATGCACTCATATGGTTTCAGATCAACCTGTGATATATATATGGTTCAGATGGAATATATCTTTGTTATTTTTTCTTCCTTATCAAGAGGAAAACAAAGGATGATTTTTGAGATGGCTTGGCAAATCTTTAATCCTTTTCCTTCTGTATTCCCCTCCCTACCCCTTCTCGTAGTTTGAGAATTCTTCGGATTGAGTTGCCCATTGGCCTGTAGGAAGATTTGTTTTCACTCGTTGAATCCCTCCATTTTTAAATGTTTGTTTGTTTGTTTAGAGTGGGAGGGGCAGAGAGAGAGAGAGAAAGAGAGAGGATCTCAGGCAGGTTCCACTCTGACGTGGAGGCTGGAACCAATGAACCATGAGATCATGACCTGAGATGAAATCAGTAATCGGATGCTTAACTGACTGAGCCACCCAAGTGCCCTGAATCCCTGTATTTTTAACTCCCCAAACGAAAGGTAAATGTATACCACTGCAATAAATGAGGAGGCCAGCCTTATGTGCAGTCCCAGTTATAAAGTATATAGCAAGAAAAGCATATTTTCGCCCACTTTGGGTGTAAGTTATCTTTGGGAACCTAGCCCCTGACCCCTGAGCCTGGTATACTTAGTCCCGAACTTAATAGTAGCTTAGTCCACTATTAATGTTGGAGACATTACAGCAGTGAGGAAATGTCTAGGACAGTAAAAAAAAAAAAAAAAAGAAAAAAAAAAAGAAACAAAACAACACACACTATAAAAATATAGGGTCAACACATTTGGAAAAGGGGAAGTTGAGGAGCAGTGGGGAATGTAAGCATGCCTTCATGACACCATGACTGTATGCTCGCCTGGCCTCTGAGTGTAGAGAACACCTTTTGGGTGATAAAGCAGTAAGAGCAGTAAAGAGTAAGTATAGCAACGTTTGTTCTTCCTCATGAGGAGAAGGAACAAAAAGTAACTTCCCTGCTCTCCTAAAAACATATTTTCCAGACCAGAAAATAATTCATACATATCAGTGAAATTGATATTAAACTTATCCATGGAGTTCATTACATACCAGGAAAAAGTAGGCACATATCTATATGATTGCTTAGCAAAAGAAACAAAAATAATTCCTTTAATAAAGCCTTGCCTTAATTCTTGATAATCATACATTCAGAAAGTGAAGTCTGAAGTATGAAAATTGCTGACTTTCAGAATCTGAAATTGTTGTGAAATAACTTCTAACTCTGTCACCTTATGTAAATTGTTCTGTCTCTCTGATTCTTAGTTTCTTTATTGGCAAAATGGGGATAATAAAATTGCCTATTGAATAGGGTCATCATGACAACAACAAAAAATAGCTTAAGTAAAAAAAAATCTAGTACAGTGCTTTGTATATATGAAGTGTTCTATAGATATTATTTACTTTTAAATAGTGGCATACATGTCTTAAATTCAGAGTAGCAATAGAAAAGATATCCATGATATATAAATGCATACATCAGATGTGTCGACCTCTTTCTTGCTGTTAATATATATTGCCATTGTCTTCCTCCCCTCAGATTCCTTAACTTTTGTCTCAATAAGACCAAGAAGGAGGCCAGTGGTAGTTTCTTATTTCTAGGATAGATAAATATGATTTCCTTAACATAGTGTCTAATTAGCAGAAACTTTGAAGAATAACAGACAGGCAATAATCATGATAAAAGGTTATTAATGACCCCCTAAAAGCTGAATTTTAGTGCTCACCTGTTTCTATTGTGCAAATACTCCCATCATGGTCAATATCAAGCTACTAAAAAGATGTTGCTGCATGCAGAGTTAGCAAGTGATGTACATAGTGGACTCTCACAGCTCTAATACACCACTACACATATTTGGGTTAAATTAAGAGGTAGAAACTCTTATTACATGCTCCTTGTGCTTGGCATAATAGCCTTTCAATTTATCTTTTATTTAGCCAATGATGCATAATGTTTGAAGCACATGTAACTTGACAGCACCTAATCTCAGTGATAGCCTATATCAATTGCTTCTGGATAGGGGCTTCTTTAAAGCATCAGCTGACCAATGAGCAATGGTTATTGGCAGGTAAATTATGTTCTTTTATCCCTTCAACAGATAATTTGTGTTCCGTTTTACATAGATCATGACATGGACGGTGGAAGGTTGCATGTGCTTCCACCAGGATTGGGCGGTAGCTGGTCCACAGTGTTTATTTACTCCATAAGGCACCGTGCATAAAAACATTTTCTTAGGCTCTGCTATCTAGAGAAAGTAGTCTAGTATATCCCAATATTCTCCTGAAATCCAGTTATTAAAGTCCATGAGGGTAAATTGAGGTGACACTGAACAATGTTGACCCAGCCAGACTCTGGCAACTGCTAATCTAATTTCTGTCTCTGTTGATATGCCTATTCTGAACATTCACACAAATGATATCATATAATATGTGGCATTTTATGACTGGCTTCTTTCACTTAGCATGTTTTCAAGGATCATCTATGTTGTAGAATGTTTCAGTATGTCATTCCTCTTTAACGTCGAATAATATTCCATTATATGAATATACTACATTTCATTTATCCATTTATTGGTTGATAGATGTTTGGATTGCTTTGATTTTATGATTATTAATAGTACTGCTACATGCATTTGTTTATATGTTTTTACGTGGACAAGCATTTTTGATACTCCTAAATATGTACTAATAGTGAAATTTCTGGCAACTCTACATTTAACATTTTGAAGAACATTCAAAATTTTTTAAAGTGGCTGTACCATTTACAATGATATTATCAATGTATGAACATTCTAGCTTTTCAACATCCTTACCAATTATATATATGTGTGTGTGTGTGTGTGTGTGTGTGTGTGTGTGTGTGTGTGTGTATATATATATATATATATATATATATATATGTATCTTTTTTAAAGAGCCAACCTAGTGGCTGTGAAATAAAATCTCATTGTGATTTTGATTTCTATATCACTAATGATGGAAGTTTATTTCATGCTTGTATTGCTTATTTGTATATCTTCTTTGAACATATTAGATATATCTGTTTTACTTTTGTGACTTGTATGAGTATATAAAAAATAATTTTCATAGTAGTAGTGGTAAAGAATGTTCCTTTTTATTTAAGTGGGTTTTGCTGAGCATTTGGTTATAGCCTTCAGAACAGCAGGGAAGACCTAGTGAGATTATGCAATAATAATAAGATCAATTCTAGCTCTTTATTATTTGAATATGTTTTCCACATTAAGAAGGATGATGGGACAAATTCATTACTGGCTTCTGAGAGCTAATATTCAGGCCCTATGGCTCTGTTCTTTTATAGAGAAGGCAATTAGCTGAAGATATGTGGCTTGCCTAAGATCACCCAGCAAGTTATTGGCATAGTAGGAATGTGAACACATGGACTCTCAGTTTCCCATCTGTTGCCTAGTTCATTTGGCTGCTTTGTTAGGAGTGGGTGTATGTATGTATATTTATGTAGTGTTTCAGGAATGAGCAAAGGACAGTGGGATGGTTTGTGCATTGTTTCAAATAGACACAGGGAAATGGGATGATAGCAATTTCTTTACGTGCTAACAGATATATTTGAGGTGGTTCTAACACTCTGAGAAATAGGATGGCATTGTAAATTATCAAACCCTATTTTACGCATTTGGATATGGAATTCTATATTACTTTAAATATATTTAAATAAAGTAGTGAATGCTGATTTTATGTCCCTAACTTTAATTCTTATGTAGATATTTGAAGGTAAAGACAGATAAGCATACAGTTATTTGAAGGTGAAGACATTGTGAACTCAGTTCATTCCTAAATGCTAATTTTAATTATTAAAGTTAACATATTTAGTTATTTGGCTAAGATCAATGCCATATGACATATTAAAAAATATATATCATGTATTATGCATTATTGAAAGCACTAGATTTACTATAATAGGTAGTATCATAGTGTTATATATAGTAAGGAGAGAAAAAATTGTGCCTGTCCTGGATGGGGCGATTGAGAATAAAATTTCTTTGTCCAACAGCTTCAGAAAGCACTGTACAAAACAAAGCTGAATATCCCATGAAGAGACACGTGAAAAGTAGGGGAATAATAAGAAGTTTCAATTAAAGAGCAGAAAGATAAAAAGGATGATGGAGAATAAACCAAAAGAAGGAGGAGAAAATAGTAGGGTAACAAAGAGGGAAAGATCAGTATGTTTGTATATACCTTTATTACTGCAACTTAGAGATGTTCTGTTGTGTTCTTTTCCTCCTTTTAGAAAGAGAGCTTTATACAGTGACACAGAATAAAAACTAAGTTATGTGAATATTGGTGGCATAGTCCTCAGTTGCACCATTGAATGATCAGCATATAAATGTATATGGATTTTTGTGTGTCACTCACACCTCCTCATCTTCTACCACCCCCATCCGGTACTGAGGACAAGTTCACAGATATGGGCGAGGAAGAGAATGGTCATCTCACCATGCAGAGTAGTGTCCTGCCTCCCCTAGTGATGTTTGTCTCCTTCTAGGAACATGAAAATCACAGGTCAGGGAATGACAGGCATTTTAACAAGTTGTACAAATGCAGGAGTACCTAGAGTTATATTATGATTGATTGCTGGTTTGTGTTTTTAAGAGAAATCATTATATTCATTTTCTATCTTAAGTTTTAATTTTCATTCCAGTTTGTTAACATATATTGTAATATTCATCTCAGGTGTACAATTAGTGATTCAACGCTTACAAGGTATTTTTCTTTAGAGTAAATATATAGCCAGTAATGAAGTCAGTCATTAAGATAGAATAAAAGACTGATTCATATATTTTGAGGACAGCTACATGCAGTGTTAATTAGTGGGTTCTTCCTAATTTCAAATACCCTAAACTGTGACGTTTTAAGGGACAAAATCTGACTGTTATTGATGTTGGTTACTCGGAATATATTGCAGTTTTCTATTCAAGCACCACTTTGTTTTAAAGATTTTAATACTTTTTATTAGACATGCTTTATTTTAGAAGTGAATTGAAAAGGTAACACTATATTATAAGTCAAATTAAAGTCTATAGAGCATTTCATAGTTAATTTTCATCTACTAATAGCTGCTAATGAGCAGATATAAAATTAGAAATGTCTAAATAAATAATGACCAGTTTTTAATATATGAAAATTAGAATTGAAATATTTTGATAGACTTACACATCCTACACCACATCTTGATATAGGCAAACACTATATCCTTCTCTATTAAGAACTTTATAAAAATACTCTTATGTGGTTATATAGCCATCATGTGACCCTCCTTAATTTTTAAAAAATGTTTATTTATTTTAAAATAATGTTTATTTATTTTTGAGAAAGAGACAGCATGTGAGCAGGGGAGGGGCAGAGAGAGAGAGACACACACACATAGAATCTGAAGCAGGATCCGGGCTCTGAGGTGTCAGCACAGAGCCCAAAGGGGGGCTCAAACTCATGAACTCTGAGACCATGACCTGAGCTGAAGTTGAAGGCTTAACCGACTGAGCCACCCAGGTGCCCGACCCTTCTTGATTTTTAAGTAAGTATCAAAATAGTAAAGTTATCTTTACATTTTAATCTCTCTAACGACATGATAAATAAATATTGTATCGATAATCAAAATAAAGTCTACCTAAACTAATACTGTAATTTGGTGACATATGGCAAACAAACCCTACATGAGAAGTAGGAAAACTTCAAAACAGTGGCACAACTCAAAAATTAATATTTGCTATTAAACTTTAAAAGTCTCTTTAAAGGTGCTATTATTTTATGTAAAGAACTATATGCATTTGACTTAGGAACTCAGACTAATTTGTTCGAGGTCTTCGGCGTGACCCCTTGGTGTCCTCTGGGTCAGCTCTGTCATTGATATGTGTCCTCTAGAGAATGCCAGCCACCCAAGGTATTCCTTAACAGTCTCCTTGCGATATTACATAGTTTCTATTTTTACAATGTATGTGTCAACTTCAAGGATTCTAAGGTGATTCACAAACTTTAAATTAACAGGGTGAGTACAAATTCCAAAAACATGCCAAAGGGTAGAAACGAATACTTATTTTTGTTGAGTTGTAACATTGTGCACACAAGAGTGATTTGGCAGCAATGACAAGTGACTTTGCATATGACACTTTGAGGGCAAACAGCTTCCAGGGAGAGTAGGATTCCAGAGGTTTTTTTTTTTTTTTTTTTTCCTTCCCTGCTAGATTGGGGGCTGTGGTGTCTCAGATAAGTGACTTTCAAGCCTCAGGCAGCTGAAACTCAAGGAAACAGAAGATAAGTGAGTTTGGCAATGATACCAGATAAGAGAGTAAGATTGGACTTCTGGAAGCCTATTTTTATCTATCCCACTGTCTGCTTTTCTTCTCTAGAGATCTGCTTTCTTTTTATCTATCATTTTCTATCCAAGAGAGTTAATGGTACACACAACCTCTATATAACACAACTAATCTGTGAAGTAGACATGAAAAGTCTCTCCTAATAGAGGTCTAGATTTAAACATTGTAACATAGAAATCAAGAGTATAGATTTCAATCCCAAGTATTTTTTTCTAGGGAAGGTCACTGAATATCATTTCCCCCCCTTGGGAGTGTGGTGGTATTTGATAATGATAACTTTTATCTCCACAATTCCTGTTTTCTATTTCCTTTCCTTTGTCATAAATTTCTACATATCTTGTCAATATGTATGTTGCCTCTTGTTTCACTTCCTTTTGCTATCAGCTGCCATCTTTGCATTAGTCCTTTTAGATCTAACATATCCCCAGATTATATTCTGTATCTCTGCATATACAGGAACCGTATGTAGACTTCTTTCCATGTAACATATCAGATGTTTTTATTAAAAGTATATACTCTAACTTTATAGTTATTTATACATAAAATCCATTCATATGTACACTTCTAAAGATTATAAATACATATTTCCTGACAATCACATATAGCCTGGTAATCATATCAAATATGAAAACTAGTTGTTTTGAGATTTAAGGAAAGTATTTACTGAGTTTACACAAGGAATCTGTATGTAAAAATCACTACATAACAGCTTATTTTTATAGAATAGTTACTGTTATTTTAATAAATGTATAAGTGTATCAGTTGCTTGTGTGTTTCCAAATTTGACAGCCAATTATCAGTGATGCTTCTTCAACTAAAATTCACAATGTTTTGACATAATAATTTCTCTCAATTTGTGTTTAAAATCATCTTTATTCTTCAAAACATGTATTACTGTGTGTTCCCTAGATTGCAAAATTCACCTTTTTTTTTAACTTTTATTATTCAGGGAAATTAAGTGATTTTTATGTCTTCATTCACTTTTCTGGGCTCCTTCTGAAAATTTTCTTTTTCAAAGAAAAAGATAAGTGATGGTAAAGTAGGAGTCAGCTGTTTTATGATGCTCGTAGCTGCAGAGGTTTTTAAAAGAACTGTTCAGTAATATTATTTGATCTATGTCTATAACTTTTAGAAACAGTTAATATAGACACATTTCTTCAATTATAAAATACTAAATTTGGCAGTTAAAGAAATAGAAAACTTGAAAAGATGAATAACTATTATATAAATTAAAATGTTAGAAAAAAATCAACCCTCATAATCTTAGTCGCTTTTTTATGTGAGTTCTACTATACTTTGAATAATCACTATTTTAGAGAAATTTTCAAAATTATAAGGAAAGAGGAGAAAACATGACAGTATATCTTAGTAAAATAAGCTAAAGGCAAACCAAGGAAAGAGAGTTATAAACTAATTTCATATCTTGACAACAATGAAAAATATGTAAATGCAACAAGTCCCTTGCTCTAATGGAAAATTAAAACTAATTAGCTATGATCAAGTGACACTTATCCTAAAAATGCAGAATTGATGTATTATTAAACATTTTATTAATTATATTATGCAAATGAGAGTAAGTGGTCAAATAGAACACGAACTGAACCTGTTTGATTATTGTTTAATGATAGTGTTACTTTATATTTTATTTCAAAAGTTACCTAAATCTTACGAAAACAGTAATAGTTGCAGTTGCATGTTTCCTCTTTGTCCATTCTGGAGCTGGATATCATGTTCCAGGAGAAAAACCTAAAGCCTTAAGCTATAAGCTTTTACAATGCATAAATGAGCAGGAAGAGTCAAAGCCTTCTGGTTAACAAACTTGATTATTTTAAGCAGCGGATTGTAGTTGTTTTTCTTGATTCTTTCAGGAGGGCTAAACAAAACCTTTATCTGGAGGTTAGTATGCACATAATCATAATAAGTTAATACTACCATCAATATGAATCTTTCTATAAATTTCAAAAATTTATTACTTTTATTTTAAATATACAAAAAAATTAAATAAAAACAGACTTTATCTTTTGGAGCAGTCTTAGGTGCACAGCAAAAATTGAGTAGAAGGTATACAGATTTCCCATATATTCCCTGCACCTGCATATGGATAATCATCTCCACTATCAATACTCTCCACCAGAGTGATACATTTGTTATAGTTAATTGCCTTTGGCGTGCCCAGTGGGTTGAGCATCTGACTTTGGCTCAGCTCATGGATATGCTTAGTGGGTTTGAGCCCTGCGTCAGCCTCTGTGCTGACAGCTCAGAGCACAGAGCCTGCTTCGGATTCTGTGTCTCCCTTTCTCTCTGACCCTCCCTGACTCACATTCTGTCTCTCTCTGTCTCTCAAAAATGAATGAATGTTAAAAAAATAAATAAAATTAATGAATCTTTATTGATACATCAGAATCACCCAAAGCCCATAGTCTATATTTGGATTCACAATTGGCATACATTCTATAGGTTTTATCAAATATATAATGACATGTATCTGCCACTATCATATCATACAGAAAAGTTTCACTGCCTTAAAAATGTTGTGCTTGCTTGTTCATCCATACCTCCCCCACCCCCAAATTCTGGCAATCATTTCTACTGTTTACATAATTTCACCTTTTATAGAATTGTCATGTAGTTAGAAAAATAAATAATACTGTGTGTAACCTTTTCAGATTGGGTGCTTTCACTTTGATAGAATTAGATTCATTATAATTTTCCATGGTTGATATCCTTTTATTTTTAGTGTTAAATAATATTCCATTGTTTGGATGTACCACAGTTTATTGATCAATTTACCTATCAAAAGATCTCTTGGTTGCTTCTATTTGTGGCAATGATCAATAAAGCTACTATAAACATCAATGTGCAGGATTTTGCATGGATATAAGTTTTTAATTCTTTTGGGAAAAACCCAAAGAAGCACAACTACTGGACTGTATGGTTAAAATTATGTTTGGTTTTGTAAGAAACTGCCAAACTGCCTTTCAACACATTTACATTCATACCAGCAATGAATGAGTGTTCCTGCTGCTTCTCAACCCTGCCAACATTTGGATGTTATTAGTGTTCTGGATTTTGGCCAGTCTAATAGGTGTGCTGTAGTATCTTGTTGTTTTTATTTATATTTCCTAAAGACATATGATTAGTCTTTATGTGAGGTATCTTTTCACATGTTTATTTAAATCTGTTTATAGTTTTTGGTGAAGTGTCTGTTAAGGACTTTGGCCCTTTTTAACTGTTTTCCCATTGTGTTTTAAGAGTTCTTTGTATATTTCAGATAACAGTCCTGTTAGCAGAAATTTCTTTTGTAAATATTTTCTCCCAGCCTTTACTTGTCTTTTCATTCTTTGACAGTGACTTGCAGAGCAAATATTTTTAATTACAATGAATTCCCCCTTATCAATTATTTTTCTCATGGGCCCTGCCTTTGGTATTATATCAAAAAGATTATTGCTGAACCCCAAGTCATCTAGGTTATGTTTCAGAAGGTTTTATTAATTTTTTAAATGACTATTTTTGAAGGAGAGTAAGACAGAGTGTAAGTAGGAAGAGGGACAGAGAGAGAGGGAGACACAGAATCGGAAGCAGGCTCCAAACTCTGAGGTGTCAGCACAGAACCTGATGCGGGGCTTGAACTCACGAATCATGAGATCATGACCTGAGCCAAAATCAGACGCTTAACTGACTGAGCCGCCCAGGTGCCCCTGTCTTGCAGAAATTTTATAATTTTACACTTAGGTTTGTGCTTCATTTCGAGTTAATTTTTGTTAAAGCTGTAAGTTTTCTGTCTACATTTCTTTTTGTATCTGTATATTCAGTTCTCCCCATACCACTTGTTGAAAAAACTATCTTTGTCCCATTGTATTGTCTTCGCTCCTTTATCAAAGATCAGTTTACTATATTCTGGGTGGTCTGTTTCTGAACTCTCTGTTTTGTTCCATTTATCTATTTCACTATTCTTTGTGTCAGTACCACACTTTGTTGAACACTGTTGTTTTACAGCAAGTGTTGAAGTCAAGTAGTGTCAGCCCTTTGGCTTTGGCTTTCTTCTCCTGCAGTGTTATTTTGACTATTCTGGGTCTTTTGCTTCTCTCTATAAACTTTAGAATAAATTTGTTGATGCCCATATAGCCTACTGAGATTTTTTTATTGAGTTGACATCTTGACAATATTGAGTTTTCCTATCCATAAACATGCATCATCTCCCCCATTTAGTTCTTTAATTCCCTTCATCACCTTTGTAGTTTTACACATATAGATCCTGTTTATATTTGTTAGATGTATATGTAAATATTTCATTTCATAGTATTCTAATTAAATGATAAGTGTGTTTTATTTAAAGTTTACTTAATTTTTTTAAGAGAAAGAGCACGCTAGAAGGGAAGGAGCAGAGAGAGAGAGAGAAACAGAGGGAGAGAGAGAGAGAAAGAATCCCAAGCAGACTCTGTGTGCACTGGCAGTGTAGAGCCCTATGTGGGGCTCAAACTCACAAACTATGAGATCATGACCTGAGCCAAAACTAAGAGTCAGCTGCTTAACCAGTGGCCACCCAGGCATCCCAATAATAATGTGTTTTTAATTCCATATGTCATTTGTTTATTACTGATATATAGAAAACCAATTGATTTTTTGTATAAATCTTGTATCTCACAACCTTAAGTACAATAGTTTTAATAGTTTCTGAAGGTTGGTCAATTCTCTTGTAATTTTTACCTGGACAATAATGTTATCTGGGAACAAAGTTTTAATACATCTTTCCCGATCTGTATATGTTGCACTTCCTTTTCTTGTCTTATATCCAGTCCAGTGTTGAAAATGAATGATGAAAGAGGACATCCTTGCCTTGTTCCTGATCTTAGCAAGACAGCCTCCAGTTTCTCACTATTAAGTCTAATGTTAGCTGTAGGCTGTTATGGGTAGTCTTTATCATGTTGAAGATATCCCCTTCTATTCTTAGTTTTCTCACATTTTATCATGAATGGGGGTTGGATTTTCTAAATGTTTTTCTACATCTATTGATATACTCAAATGATTGCTTTTTGTTAGCCTATGCATTGGATGTATTACATTAATTTATTTTTGAAAGTTGAATTTGTCTTGCATACCTGGGATAAATCCTACTTGTATAATACTTGTCATAAATTGTTGGACTGAATTTGCTAATATTTTGTTTGAAGGCTTTTGCATCTATGTTCATAAGAGATATTTTTTTCTTGTAATGTTTTTGCCTAGTCTTGATATTAAGGTAATGCTGACCTCACAAAATGAGTTATGAATTATTCCCTCTGCTCTTACCATCTGATAAAGATTATAGAGAACTGGAATAATTTTTTTCTTGTTTAGTAGAGTTTTCTAGTGAACCATATAGGCCTGGTGATTTCCTTTTTGAAAGATTATTAATTATTGATTCAATTTCCTTGTTACATATAGGTCTACTGAAATTTTCTATTTCTTCTTGTGTGAGTCTTGTTGATTATGTATTTAAAAGAATAGGTTCATTTCATCTAGATTATCAGATTTGTGAGCATGGAGGTATTTATAATAATCTATTTTTTTAATGTGCATGGAATCTGTAGTGATGTCCTCTCTTTCCTTGCTAATATTAGTAATAAACTGTCTAGTTGGCCCAATAAAGTATTGAACACTGTTATTTTAAAATCAAGACACTAGGATTAGAAAGTAACTTTCTTATAATTCAATAAGTGATATTTACAAAATCTACTTTGACATCATATATAGAAGATAAATTTTAGATGCTTTATCGTTAATGTCAGGGATGAAAAAAAATTCTCTGTTAACCGTACTGCTTTTATTTTACTGGAAATCCTGGCCAGTGACATTTGATTAAAAACTAAATTAGAGATGTTAAAAATTGAAGAGAGAAGATTGCCTTCATGTAGACATCGTATGATAATTGATGTAACAGCAATATAAAACAATCAGAATTAATACAAAGGTTTGGGTAAGCTGCCAAATACAAAATGGATATCAGTAGTGTATGGAAACCACTAGTGTTTACATATACGAACAATAAACAACTATAAATGTTAGAAAATATCATTGAGCTAATAATAACAAAACTATTGTCTAGGAATTACTCTAACAATATTGCATAACAACTTATTGCTCAAAATGTAACGATCTCATTAAGTTAAGAAGAGCACTAGGGAGGGAAATAAACTACTCTTTCCTATTAACATACTAACCATACCTCCTGTTGCTATTTCTTAGTGGAAAGATAATGGAGCGTCTTAAAGTATATGATATTTTAGCAAGATGTATCTCATCTCACAATATGTTTATTGTAAATAAAGCCAGAATTATGGATTATGGGACTTCACACCTGGAATATATCACATTTTTATGGGAATATAGGAGGAAGATATTTCACAATTGAATTATCTCGCATTTTGCAAGTTATGTTCTGCTTTAATCATTTGAAACTGCACATGTGAAATCTAAATCATGGTGCATTCTGAGATATTAAGAAAGAACCCAGGGAGCTGGAGAATTCTCAGACATAGCCATGTTTTATCTGTGCTAATTCCCCTCACCCTTTAAATTACTGGTAAGAAATCTATAATTTGTATAGGAAAACTATAATTATAGTGAGTCTTACTTGAGAATTCTATCCTTTGTGTTATATAAAAAATCTTATGAAGAGAACCTCAATAAAAGGCAAAACATGTTCATGGATGGGCAAACTTAGTTTTAAATGTGTCAATTCCACTTAAATTTATCTATATACTCAGTGAATCCAACAGATTTCTAAGAGAAACATTTGGGAAATTAAGCCTATTATATAATTATATCTCAGGGTATTTAAGGCTATCCATTATAGTTCTAAAATGAAAAACTTAATAGGGTTAGGAAGATTATTTTTAAACAAACCTTTATAGTATAAACAATGCAGATAATTTTTATTTTGGTTAGGTAAAAGTGAAAGATCTTTAATTACATAACTTCATTATAGGCAAAGTTAACTGCTGTATGACTGACTGGAGATGATACATGCAATGTGAAATGCACACAAACGATTAATGTCTGTATGATAAAAGAAATCGTTTAGCTTAACACCACAGGAAACATTTGCGAAATTGTGAAGACATGAATAAAAAATAATAGTTAATATTTATAGCAATTATTGTGTATTAGACACTGCGCTAAGCATTGTATACATATTAATTTATTTAACATTCACAGAGTTATGGTTATGCTCACTATAGATGAATAAACTTAGGCATAGAAAGGTAGATAATATATCCAAGTTTATTTTTTCTATGTAAGTGATGGAGGCAGGATTTGCCCTCAAGCTGTCTTCATCCAAGATTTGTGTTCTTTATAAATTTGTTACATTGCCTTTGAGGTAATATCCACATAGCTGATATATTCACAACTTAACCAGTAAATGTGGAAATACATATTAAAACAAAAATTGCATACCGTCTTGCAAGGAGCAGATTGGCAAAAAATGTAAAGGCAGTACACTGAAATTTAAGAATATGAGGAATTTGGAAACTTTAAGCCTTGCTGATGGGAATATAAACTTGTTCAGGCATTCTGGAGATATTTAGTAACATCTGGTAAAAAACATATATGCAAATACCCCACATCTAGCAATTAGTATCACAGCTTAGTACATATTCCAAAAGTGCTTTCTGACAAGTCTATAGGGAGATATTAATCAAGATAGTCATCACAATGTTGTAGTTTTTGGGTAGCACAGAGATGTAGGCAAATTACAAGTCCATTAGTGAGAGGTGGATTTATATTGTGAGATATATGTATGTGGTGATATGATAAATGAATGCATTGAACAGAATTAATTCTATTTTATTGTATAAGAGTTTGATGTATCTCAAAATCTAATGTTGAATGGAAAAAGGAAGAATATAATATAGTTTATAGGGCAATACTGTTTACAAGAATGAAAACACACATTTCAAAACAAATCTATATAATTTTTAAAAATACATTTTTATATCTAATTCAGAATAACTTAGATGGATTGTAAGTGTGTGTGTTAGATACATTAGAGAAGGTGCCTTGGGTGTGTGTGGTGGAGGGTAGAGTATGGGAATTGATGTTATATGAAAAATACAATTAAAATAAGAATAGTCACAATTCAAGAAATTCTAACTTATAAACTTGAGCTTTTTCTGTGTTGTTTAGAGCATTCATAGGTATATTTAGTTAATTGAAAATAAAATATTACACATTTAATATATAAATATCCTCAAATCCATTGTGTGTTATAATTCAAAAGATTCAGTATTTTTAAATAAGCTTTTATAATCATATTAAAGTCAATAGCAAATGTTCTTGCAACAACTTAAAATTTATATGTATTTTATAGACTTATTCTTTAACATACTTCACCTTAATGGTTTTCAACCTAAATCTGCTAAAGCATTGGTCTTCCTTTAATAAGCATGCTCATGAAGCATACTTATTTTAATAAGAGTCTAATATATGTTAATTTGATTAAAAATCAAGAAAAATGCTTTAAAGAAAACAAATTATAAATAAGTTGTTTCAAATGTAAAGATAAAAATATTGTTATAATATATCTAAAGTTTTGACATTTTAATATAAGACACTATGAAAAGGAGACATTAAAATATCTGTAATCTTAATATAATTGACTTTTTAACTTATTTTTTTATTTCAATGCCAACTGAATGTAAACAGAATGAGAGTGTTTAATCCCTAATATTGCCTCTTGAGAGTTTTACTTGATTTTAGATATGATGTGAATACTGGATGACTCATTCAATATGATTCAGTGCCCTTGAGGAAGGTTGAATAGAATAGCTCAAATAAGGAAGATGAATTCCCTATAGCATCTCAGAATGTAGCATTTTTAAAAGCCAGAAATATTTTTCCACACAATTAGCACAAAATCACATTGTCAGGGATTTGCCTTCAGGTCATTAACTAATATGTTCACTAACAACGTGCACAAAGTAGATTGAAAAAAAAAAGATTTTTCTGTCTGAGTCAGAACTGTGACTGATTTGAAATTAAACCGTGCTTACTGGAATTCTATCAATAGACTTCTACTTTCAGTATCTCTGTTGTAACCCTGCAATGACATTCAAAAATGTACTGTCTACCTCATCTATTTCTTCAATATCTAAATATGCTTTAAACAAAATTCACTTAAATCTTTCATACTTAATCCTTCTATTACTAGGAAAGAAATATGCCATTTATCATAGAATGGAAAATATTGTGTGTCCTGTCTTTGTAAAGCTTTAGTGTGTGCTATGCTGTGGTATTTACACTATGTAGAGAGGATCATATTAAATAATAATTTGTGACGAAGACTAAGGCATGAGTAATGCTTAATTATTTTTGTGAGAGAGAGACAGACAGAGCATGAGCAGGGAGGGGCAGAGAGAGAGGGAGACACAGAATCTGAAGCAGGTTCCAGGCTCTGAGCTGTCAGCAAGGAGCCTGATGCAGGGCTGGAATTCAAAAACCATGAGATCATGACCTGAAACAAAGTTGGATGCTGAACCAACTGAGTCACCCATGCACCCCTAAAACATGAGTCTTTACAAAGAAAATTGTCTG
>NC_043703.1:35962598-35980977 GCF_006229205.1 Suricata suricatta
AGATCATGAGCTGAAATCAAGAGTCAGTCACTCAACCAGCTGATCCACCCAGGTGCACCTCTATTTAAAATGAAAAATTCAAGGATTATAAAATATATAGATTTCATTGTTTTCTCTAAGCAATTTTCTAGTACTTTGACTTTGGGTTGGTAAATGTTTAACTGGAGTCCTCCCCCCCATAAATAAAAAACAAAGCATTAATTTGGAGGATGCAGAGGTGAAGATAATATAACATCATGAATACTGAGTTGGGAAAAGATATGTACAGTCCTCCCTTTGAGCCAATATGAAGAGTCTCTGTGAGCAGATTTAAGTAGCCCTCAGTCTCTGAATTATCTTGTCTCACTCTGACTTGTCTTGTCTCACTGTTTTCAAATAATACAGAAATAGCTTTGGCTTATTCTTTTTTTCAATAAAAAATTTAAGGTTTTTTTTTTTTTTTTTTTTTGAGAGTGAGAGAGAGAGAGAAAGGGCAGAGAGAGAGGGAGAGAATCCCAAGCAGGCTCTGTGCTATCAGGTCAGAAGCCTTGGCTTATTCTTGTATATCTTCTGCCAATGAAAAGACCTACAGGGATTGATAAAATTATTTATGTAAACCAGGGTGGGACTAAGTACAGTACAGGAACTACAGTGAACTGGAGATTAGTATTCCCTACAGACAAATACCACTCTGCACCACACAGAGAATTAGGTCAGAGCCAGTGTACTTGCTAATCATAAAGCTGTTGAAGTATAACATTGGGGATGGAGAGTGAGGTGATAGGGAGGAAATGGCTTTTGGAAATAAGTTCCAAGATACTGAGTGGCACATTTCTGGACTAATCTTCAATGTGAAGTTTGAAGTCATACAGAAGAAGTAAAAGCAGGAGTGGTGAAGAGAAATACTGTGAGCCATATTCTAAAGGTTTCAATGTCTGAATGAGCAAACAGGAAGTCTGAATATGAAGTATCACATAAGATAGAATTGGTATCTCCTATATGCTTCATTGGAACAAACTATTTTGTAGGAAGAAACAGGATAAAATTTCAGCAAATGGAGAAATGAGGAAGTCTACGCTAACTCTATCTTTGCTGGGGCCTTAGGAAAGCTAAGCAATCCATCATATCTAAGAAGGTATTTGGGGCATCAATGCCACTGTTCTCTCCTTCAGTTAATGACTGCTGATCTGGAGGAAGGACAGTGCCATTGGGAACATCACCTATTCAGGTGACCATACTTTCTGGAAACTATGAGGAAAGATCTAGAAATGAACAACAAAGAAACAATGTTCATATATGCTGAAGTTCCTACATTGTGAGCATCAAAATGCCCCCAGTTTTCATCCACAAATATTTCCTTCTTTTAACACACAATTTCCATCAAATTGACATTTAACAATAAGTATGAAAACTTTTTAATGTACATATAAGTGCATTCAGCTTGTTATATGGGAAAATATAGTTTTAATACAGTATTTCATAAATATGGTAACTGTAAATTTTAGTAGAAACTTTTTATTAGTCTGCAACGTTGATATCAACACGTTTTAATTCATTCCATGCTTATTTAACTTCTGTCTTGTAGAGTGGGGTATGAAGTTTAACCAAAATTTCTTTGTAATAGTGTCAATTTTCAGGTTAGCATTTACATTTAATAGGAGAAATTGAAATTCTGATCAGCATGTAGTAAGTCTACAGTTTAACTTGAGTTGCTACTAATTTAAGTATGATGTAATAATGACAGTGTTCTCACTGTGAGGAGTCAAAGATAACTATACCCATTCCATGGACACAGCTCTTCTGACCTCATCACCAAAGTGCAAAACAGTTTATTTCTCCTAAATACTAGAGCAGGGAATTTGCAGAGCAAGGACTCTTTTCAGTGAACAAAAAAATATCAAAATTAATGTGTAGGCATTAGAGTCACATAGTCATAGAACACCAATTTGGCCATTCTCCTCCCTGCAGGCTTCTTCCACATCTTTTGAGGTAGAAACAATGATGAAGACTTTGTGTTTCTCCCCTGTCCCGATGGGACTGCAGATCAGTCAAGCTATCTACAAACTCTGCCTTTTAATATTCTCCAAGGCTGATTATTTTATTTAAAGTGGCTATAAGTTCCAAGAAACAGTGGTCAGAAAACTGTTTCTAGGCAGATGGACTATTAAAACAATGTTAATTTTATTATTGTGAGAGGCAGAGAGTGAGTGCGCCCAGGGGAGGGGCAGAGAGAGAAGAGGAGAGAGAATCCCAAACAGTCTATGTACTGTTAGCACAGAGCCCAAGGGCCGATAGACTTTCTTAAGGAATAAAGTAATAATGTTTATCTTCTTTTATATTCAGTTATAATTAGGGGACATGTCTTTTTTCACTTGTTATACTTACATGTAAATGTATTTCTTAATACAGTGCTAATTACAAGTGTTCAACAAATGTATGTTGGTCTTTTGCAAATTTGACAGCAAAAAAAAAAAAAAAGCATTATCTTCCTATAGTTTTCTTACTTTTCCACTTCCCAATACCAGACAAGAATCAGAATGAGGTATAACTTCAGTTATATTCAATAAAAACCATTAAACATTTACCCTGTTTATTAGGTGCTCAAAATTTGCAATGATGAAAAGTAAGTTTTGGCACTAGCTCTCTACATAGTTTGTAATCTAGTGTTCTGCCATTACATATGTAACTTTAATGAATCCCTGAGTTCATGTGACTCAGTTTCTTGTTTTTTTCAAAGAGCATTCAATTAGATCAATTATCAACATTAACTCTTCTGAAAAATCCATTTCTTCCTCCCCCAACTTGTATTCATTATGAACTCCACACGTTTACATTCTAAATTCCAAAATGCCTGTCCTAAGCTTGGACACTTGTTCTCTCACTCCTTTTGTTTAACACACTCATTAGGTAGAACAGCCTCCCTCCCTGAAAGCAGAAGGAGAAAGACAATAGCTGAAAGGAAAAATAAAAAGAAAGTGGGGAAGGCACTGAACACTTAATTTTTGTATTATAACCTATTTTTTAAAATCTTCTTGTTATTTGATTGGCCTCCCCAACTAGATCACTGAAATAAGCATAGAAAGGCAGGATATTCTTCTATAACAGATATGAATGAGGTATGCAAAACTTTATATTTCACTATATTAATAACTCCTAGAGCAAGTTTTGAGACAAATATTTCCCATTCTGTTAATTTCTTACAATATTCATCCAATGTTTTTGAACATAAAGGAGAAACCCTTTGCCCATTCAATGTCACATTTTGAGCAATACATCTTTGCACTGTAGAATAATATATATCTCCATAGTAATGTAAAATTTAAGTAATCTACAAGAATCATTTCCTTTATTTTTTTTAACTTCTCAGAACTTTATTTAATTTCCAGAACCAGATACCAAGCACTATAAATTTCCAGATTTGACTTCAATCCTAACCATAATATTTCACATTCAAAAGTTTTATTTTTACCAGAATGTAAATGGTCTTCATGGTTTGTTGGTTACTTCTTCAAGTCACAGTTCTCCTGCTCTGTTTTATTGTGCATTTTCCCAGAAAGTGTGTTTGCTGTCTTTTCCCTGAAGAATCTTATTCCGTTTGCAAGGACTTTGTCTCTTCCAGAAGGAATTTTTCCTCCTCTTGAAGAACACGGTTTTCTTCTCCAAGAGGCTTGTTCTCCTCACAGAGGTCCTGCTCCTCCTTCCACAGAGCTTGTTCTTCCATCTCTAATGCTCTTCCTTCTTTCATCAGGGCGTGATCCTCCATCCTGATTGCTCTCTCTTGATGTTGCTGGGCCTTGATCTTCTCATGGAGAGACCTTATTTCTTCCTGAAGAACTTTCGCCTCATTCTGGAAGGCCCTCTCCTGTTCTCTGAGAGCCTTAAACTGAGCCTCCAGGGCTCGATTCTGTTGCCGATAAGACATTCTTTCTGTGTTCAAAGCATTGATTTTTTCTGTTGGTAGTTTTTGGCTCTCCGAAATCACATTTTTAAACTTCTATAGGACCTGGTTGTGCTGTCTTAGGGACTGATTCACCTCCCCGATCAACTGGTTGTCCGTGCGGAAGGCTTTGTTTTCCTGACAGAGAGCTTTATCTTCTCCCCAAAGGAACTTATTTTCTCTTCTAAGAGCCTGTTTCCATCCCTGGACACCTTACTGTCTCTATGGAGACTTTTTTCCACCTCATGAGGCTTATTTTTGAGTTTATTTTGATCTTGGGTGCAAGAGAAAAAAGAGGAAAATAATTGCAATATCTTACCTCTATTTGTCCATTTTGATTGAGAGATAACCATTGTTTCTTAGTGTTTTTCTTGAGCAATAATATATACACTCCAAGTGTTCTGGGTTCAGCCAAAGGTGAACCAACGATATTTACAACAAAAGCAGTCCTAAATTTGTTGATGTTATTCATATGGAATTGGCTGTTGTGTTGACCTGTGCAGTGTAGCAGGGATCTAAACAAGGCTCATCAGGTCAGGCCGACTGCCTGAGAAAACAGTCAAAATATGAAGACAATTCAGTACCTTAACTATTGTTGATATAACAAAGTTTAAATTTCAACACATGTAAATTACAAATTAGTAATTCTAGTTTACATATTGAATATTGATCAAAGTTAATTCATTGAATTGTTTTGTGTTAAGCTCTGAGTTAAACTGTTTCTACTAAACTATTAATCTTCCTCTAATTTATTCATTATTTATATTACCTGCTATTGATGTAGAAAAATACCATGTGTCTATAAAAACATTTCTGGCTTTGTAAGAAGTATAGAACATTTTTCAAATTTTTATATACTATAATTTTACCATATTTACTTAGATATTTAGTAGTGTTATGAAATATTTAAACAGACATTCACACTTACATTTCTGTGGTGTCTGAATTCCCAGCAAGCCTGATTCATTTTAGTACTAGAACACAACTAGGCAACATTTTATGTCATCTATAGTGATGTTGACACTAATGATATAATGGGTGCTATATTTAGTGTTTGGATGTTTTCTTTTTTCTTTGCATACATTTTAGGAAAACTGTAAATTAAAATGTAAAGTTATATTAAATGCTTTTTGTATTATTAGATGAACATGTATTTAGTTCTTGCTTTGATGTAAGTTATTAGATTTAATTTCAAACACAGCTTTGTTATTAGCAAGTTAACTTTATTTTATCCTAGAATCAGTCAGTATTAAGGAACACTATACAATCAAAGGTGAAAGTATTTTAAATGACTTTAGAATCACTAGTGAATATTTAGTGTTAAATAAATTTGTATGTCACACCAAAGAAATAGTACTAGCAACATTTTAATTCTATTAATCTTATCTAAGAGAAGTTTTATGTGACCCCATTATGTTCACTGCTAGAATATAAAGCAAAAGTATATTGTTTCAAGATGCAAACTTTTGATGAGATATTAAAATATGTATATTTATATACATGTCATATTTTAACTGTTTATGTTGTATACTTGATTTAAGGTATAAACTTGAAAATTGAATATAACCATGTATAAGACAAAACCATTCACATCTGATTAAGATTTGCCAATTTATTCACTGTACCAGATTCCGTAGTAGCTTTTTCATTTTATCTGTTTAACAAGGTTGAAAAAAAAAAGGTATTTTTTTCGCACACATTAATAACTCTGTATTTAACAAAAATAGTAAAACATAATGTCATGAAATGAGAGTTAATATAAAATTAAGATTCATGTGAAAGTTTTTAATTTATTTGTTAAGCTGATTAAAATGAAATATCCATTTGATCATCTCTAATTATAACTGAATTGTGAAAATATTTTACGTGATTATGCACCATCTTTTTATTAGTGTTTCTGTTCTTTTCCTTTTGCTACCATGGTAGCTAAAGATTCAAAAAGAGTTCCAACAAACAAGGAGCTCTGGACATTCTATATTGGAATGAATAAGTTTTGAGGCTTAAGGGCAAATTAGGAAGGAAGAAAAAAATCTCTGTAGTCCTCTATTGAATAAGGTGAACTCATAATTTAAAACTTTTCCTCAAATTAACTGAAGACCCAGATGGTTTCATCAGTAAATTCTCTCAAATGTTTAAGAAAGAAATACTATTAATATATCCATGAATTTTTTCAGATGATAGGAAAAAATGCACAACTTTTTGTTTTGAGACCACATTACCTTACATATAAATCTCAAAAGAATATTACAAGAAAGAGAAACTATTGCCTAAAGATCTCATAAACACAGTTGCAAAAATCCTAAACAAAAGATAAGCACACTGAGTTCAGTGATGCATAAGATAAATTGTATGTTATCACCAAATCAGGTTTAATTCATGAATGTGAGATTGAGTTAACACTGAGTAATCAATTAATGCAATTCACTACATTAATAGAACAAAGGAGAAAACTTTCAGCTTGTACAAAGATAAGAAAAGTAATGTCAGGAGTTTCAGAAAAAAAACATTTGATAAAGCAAAAACCAATACAGTTTCATGATTAAAAACCAAAGCCAAGCCAACAGTTATCACTATCAACTTAGTGTAGTAGAAATAGAAAAGAGGTCACTTAATTCAATTATGAATCTAAAACAAAACAGACAAAACAAACACACAAAAACCTGCAGAGGCATAACATATGATGAAATACTAATAGATCACAAATATATAATTATGCCCATTGTCACCACTTTGGTTTTTCATTGTTCTTGAGTTCCTTATTGCTACAAGGTAAGAAATAATGTAAGATTGGAGGGAAAAAAGCGCTCACTCTTTGCAAATAATATTGCAAACATTTATAATAAAATAGATAAACTATTAAAAGTAAATATTACTTAACAAACCAACTGGATATAAAGTCAATCTAAAAATAAGTTTTATTTACCTATATTTAGCCAAGAAACAATTGGAAAATTGATTTTGGAATTATATATCATTTACAGTGGCAAGAAAAACAAAACTCCTAGAAATAAATCTATGCAAGGCCTCTAAATATAAAAGTATAAAAATTATTGAGAGAAATTATAGAGATATAAATAAAAGGAAGAATAAACCATGGTTAAGATTGGAAGATTCAATACTGGAAAGATGTTTTCTCAAATTGATTTATATGTTCATGGGCTCCCTGGAAAAATAATCACAGGAGTTTGTGTAGGTGTGTGTGTGTAAAAATTGAATGGTTGATTCTAATATTTCTGTTGAAATACAAAGACCCAGGAAAAGCCATGGAAATCTTGAAAACAGGATCAATTTTTTAAAAAATTGTATAGTAAATTAGATATAAAAATAGACACATAGTTCAGTGGAATAGAATAGAAAGTTCAGGAATAAACCCACAATGTATACTCAGTCTTTGACAAAGGATAAATTGGTATACAATGGGAAAAAGACAATCTCTTCAACAAATGCTGTTGGGAAAACTGGACATCACATGCAAAAAAATGAAACTGGACCAGTTTCTTTCACTTTATTTAAAGTTAATCTCAAAATGGATTAAAGTCCTAAATGGAAGAATGAGAACCATAAAAATCCTTGAAGAGAGCACAGTCAGTAATCTCTCACATAGACAATAGCAATGTTTTCTACATATGTCTCCTGAGGCAGGAGTAATAAAAGCAAAAAATAAACTATTAAGACTACATCAAAATAAAAAGTTTTGAACAGTGAAGAAAACAATCAACAAAACTAAAAGACAACCTATTGAATGGGAGATGATATTTGCAAATACCTCTGATAAAGGGTTAATATCCAAAATATGTAAAGAGCCGATAAAACTCAATACCCAAAAAACAGATAATCCACTTAAAAAATGGGCAGGGGCACCTTGGTGATTCAGTCAGTTAGGCATCTGACTCTCAGTTTGGGCTCAGGTCATGATCTCATGGTTTTGCGAGTTCTGGCTCCACGTCAGGCTCTGTGCTAATAGTGGGAGGGTGCTTGGGGTTCCCTTTCTCTCCCTCTCTTGCTTCTCCTCCATTTGTACTCTCTCTCTCTCTCCAAAATGAATAAAATTTTTAAAAATGGGCAGAATTCACGAGCAGACAGCTCTTCAGAGAAGGCATACAGATGGACAGCAGACACATGACAAGATGCACAACATCACTCATCAGGCAAATGCAAATCAAAATACAATGTCAAATTACACCTGTCAAAATAACTAAAATCAAAGACACAAAAAACAAGCAATGTTGGCAAGGATATGGAGGAAAAGAAACCCTTGTGCATGTTGGTAGGAATGCAAACTGGTGTAGCTATTGTAGAAAATAGTGTGGAGGCTCCTCAAAAAGTTAAAAATAGAACTACCCTATTGTCTAGACATGGCACTACTCGGTATTTACCCCCAAAATACAAAAACACTAATTCAAAGAGATACATGCATTCCTGTTTATTGCAGTATTATTTATAATAGCTAAACTGTGGAAGCTGACCAAGAGTCATGTTCATAAATGAACAGATAAAGAACATGTGATATATATATATGTATTTATATATATTCATAAATCTTAAGGTTGCCTTGCATTTGGCATAATTTAAACAAATAGGAGAAAGAGTGGCAAAGAAAATGACTTCTTAGCTCTTTATTGGTTAGTGAAAGAAGATACAGACTCAATTAATTGAAAACAAATAATATAATAACATCATTTTAGAATATTTCCAAGCTTTCAAGCTTTTTATGAACATCTGCTTTATTAATTTATAGATGAGTTATCTGGTTTCAGACTTTTTATTTATTTTAACCTGTTGATTAATGTCATGTTTTATATAGTAGTTTAACAAAGTTCATATAATTGCAGACTGACTAGTAAAACAGGATATAGTAAAGATTCAAAATCATATCCTCAGAAAACTTCTCACTGCTGCTCAGGAGTTATCCAGCATCATTTTATAATTAATATGACTTATTTTATGTGCTTTTTCAGTTGAAGACTTAGCACATGTTGATTCCATAAAAATATTTAAACTACTGCATTCTGGCCCTGGCTCTGTGCCCTTCCAGTTTTATAAGCTTGTAAATCATCTCTTCACAGTAAGTTGTCTTTGCTCTAAAATTCAGCCCAAATGACTCTTATCTAAAGTAAACTCAGGCCATCTGAAGATCAAGAGCCTCAGGAATGTTCAGAACCAAAAGTCCAGAGCACTTGAGGAAATAAGGGTGAAGTCCTAAAATTTTAAATTGTTCTTAAATCTTAAATTCTGTGTTCCACAAGTGACTTGAGCCTCCAACATTGGGAAGCCAGCACAAAGTACAAGTGGAAATGAAGTATGATAAACATGGCATCATTGGGGTTTTGAGGAACCATTCCAAGCTAGCTTTGTTAGGTCTGAATTGTGTCACTCCAAATACCTATGTTGAATTCCTAACCTCCAGTACTTCAGAATGTGAATATATTTGGAGATAAGCCTGTAAAGAGACAATTAAGTAAAAATGAAGTAATTGTGTGGGTCCTACTCCAGTAGAACTGTGTCCTTATCAGAAAAGGAAATATGGACATAAGATGGCGCAGAAGAAAGACCATCTGCAGATGAAGAGAAAAGACTACCTTCTCTAAGCTTCACAAGATATGAACCCTGACACCTTAATCTCAAACTTTCAGCCTCCTGGACTTTAAGAAACCACCCAGTCAGAGACGCTTGGCAATGGCAGCCCTAGCAAACTAATAAAAGTGTCCTTCTCTGCTTAAGTTTTGAAAAAAAAATGGAAGATATCAACCATCAGCTGATTGATTTTGGCCCTCCTACATCACCCTTTTTCATAAACTTCTAATTTCTATTGTCCCTTTGAGTCTCTGGTTTCTGACACCCAGTTCTATATTCATTTGGTCTCTACCTTGGAACCCAATATTTAAACTGCCCTATAAGGGGGCGTTTTTAATCATGCACCACAATGGCTGTTTCTTCTGGAAAACTATTCGTCTGGAAAGCTTCTTCTCTTGCTCTTATGGAATTGTTTACACTTAAGAAATCTGCCCCCTCAGGGTTTCTTTCTTATATGAGGTTATCCAATTTAGAAACAACTTGAGTTTCTGTGGTTCTTTGCACTGGCTAGAAGACTCAGGGTAGGCCTTGTTTGTGATTTCCTTCTTCAATGGGACTATAAAAAAAATTGGGGGCTACTAATCCAGCCCTACCTATACAGACTGTGCATTTACATTTTAAAGCCAGAACCTCACTAGCGCTATGAAATACACATACAATTTAGCAGGCACATGATATAAAAGTAGCAAATATTTTGTCAATCAGATTTTAAAATATCTTTGCAAATGTAAGTTTCTCTTGCTTCATCTATGCTGAACTTGTGAAGTAAGCAGTGAAACCATGCATGCTGAAGCCACCTGAATCAACTATAGGTACCGCTGCTCGCTTGCGGGATCACAAGCAATATGGCCTTTGCAGAGGGTAGACACTAAGTCTCCATGCTTTTTGCTTGCTAAACCCCAACAACCGCTCTTTACTGATAAGATCCAATCATGGGGTTCTGTTGGCTATTAAGCGCTGTGAGGTCTGTCTTGCAGAAACCGCAGCACCCCAAGTAGTTCCTGGTAAGCTTTCACTGAGGGCCAAGCAACTTTGCTACTCCTATAGATGTCCAGCACTTATTCTGAAGTCTAGACATTTTTTCTTAAGGTGATGCCTTTGCTCAAGTCCCTGGAGTCACCAGAGAACTGGCTTGACCATCTTGCACAGGCCTCAGAAATATAAACAAACAAACAAACACACAAACAAACAAACTTAACTGAAAAGTATCACCTCGATATACATAAGTCTCTTCCAGGTTTTAAATACCTTGCATACAAACTATAATCTGAGACCTAATGCCATATATCCTGTACACATTGGTAGCCTTAATCACTTTCCTAATTTTTTTTTGTTTCGTGTTTTAGAATGTCTAAAGAATATATTAAGATCTCTGAAATTAACTGCTTAAAACTGCAAATATCCCAGGGACTGATAGGGCCTTGTAAAGCATAAACTTTTTAGGATCAATTAATAGTAGGTACTTCTGTGCAAAAGAAAAGTTATGCAAATTTGAGTTAATCACTCCCTTATCCAAGGCAGAATGAGTAAAGTGGTGTCGAGGGGTCAGAAAATTCACTTACTGAGACTCTTCTAATGGAAATGAAAAACAAATGTCCCTCCTCATCAGCAAGAAATAGAGATCAACCATTGTGGAAAACTTCATGGAAGGGCATGGTTCGCAGGAACAGGTATGCGAGCCTCCAACTCTGTAACCGAGGATTAAGAATAAATAAAGCAACCCTAAGAAGTTTGGAGCAATAATCAGAAAATCAAGGAACTTGGTAATAAGACTTAAAATTGGCACATCAGGTAATGCCAGCCTTTCGTTTTGTTGTATCTCTTTGTAAAGGTCAATATTGACTTTGATTGTGCAGATCAGTTAGGATATGTTCCAATTTAAATATCACATTCAGCCCTACAATTTCATTATTGTCTTAAAAAAATGATAATCAAAGCCAGTAACAACCAAAAACAACTGTTTAATTTTAACTTCCATCTAAAGTACATTTCCTGAAGTTACGAAAACAAAATACAATCACCACAATGGTTTGTTTGAGTTAAGCGACTATCTGATTACTTTATAGAAAATTACCTTTCCTCCTTAAAACAGTGTGAGGCTGCCAAATCTACTTCTGCTGTAGTGAGGAGACTCATGCTATTTGGCTTCTGGGCTCCATCTGTGTTTGTCTGCATCTGCTTTTACCCTCCTCAAACTCTTCTCAAAAGGAGCACAGAGAATCTGCAATTTATGTCAGGGCACCCAGCCAGATTAGAAGCTGCCAAATATCAACATCAGGTTTTGTGAGAAAAATTAAGTTACTTAAGCCTTCTCTCTAGCACAGCAATCCTGTTGGATGAAAGGTTATGCAGTTTGAATCTCTATTTCTTACCCTGCTGGGAAAAGATAATTCAGAAGTGAAAATGTGAGGTTATGATGTGATTTGGACATTTTATGGTGACCTAACCTTTTCAACTGCTATTCTTACTGTGTCTGATTATCATGTTAGTGATTTTTTTTAACTGTTTTTCTTCAGTTGCCACACTACAACATAGAAAGTAGAATATGAATAATTTCACATAGTAGATTTTTAAAGGGTTCTGTGGTTCTCTGTACATCTTTAATAAATAATTCATTCTTCTGAGCAGCAAAAGTGCTGATATGCATGCATTTTTATTCTGGTTCTTTTTTTTTAATTTTTAATATTATTTATTTTTTAGAGGGACAGAGAGACAGAGCACAAGTTGGGAAGGGACAGAGAGAGAGGGAGACACAGAATCTGAAGCAGGCTCCAGGCTCTTCTGAGCTGTCAACACAGAACCCAATGTGGGGCTTGAACCCATGAATCATGAGATCATGATAACCTATTCTGGTTATTTTCTTCACAATAAATGATTTTGGACTGAATTACAGTGACAAAATTTAAAGTTTGATAATGAAAGCAGTAAGAAACCTCAAGGGCCAAATATTGAATGCAATATTTGATTATTTTTAATATTAATTTTGCTCATCAGTAGTGGTAGTAATAATAATAGCATATCCTCAGGTTTACTCTGAGTTTTAAACAAATTAATATATGTAAAATTTTAATAATATATGGTCAGTGATGAATAAAATTAGTTGCAATTATTATATAAATGAGTATTTTGAATTCCAAATGAAAATTAAATACTGTTAGTAACAACAACAGAAATATTTTAAATGCTTATAGTTAAGAAAATAACAAGATGAAAATTCCAAATTTGAATGTTTATTTATCTATCTGTAAAATATAAAAACAAAATATTTCCATTACTTTCTCAAAGTCACTTGGTTATTATGAAAAGGCAGAGCTCCAGGATTTGGAGTATACATCTGTGAGTGTTTTGTGCTATGAATCTCACAGATGAAATGGATTTCAGAATCTTAGAGGTCTTAGGGGAACTTTTTTATACTAGGTGGAGTATGATTTTTTTCTGCTTGACTACTAGATATAGTTAGCTAATATCTCCAAAAATACTTCATTATTGTATGTTTGAGTACATACATGATTTTTTAGAAGATGTCCCAGAAAAGATGACTGGTACAGTTTAAGATGTAATAAAATGAGAGCACTGGATATGCAGACATGCTATAAACCAAGTGGCTTACTTGCTGACTCAAAAAAAGGAGAAAAAGGCTTTATTTTATTCATTAGTGTCAGCAATAAATTAATACCATAGGCAATAAGGGAGTTGATTAGTAAATTTATCATTCCGGATCTACCATAGGTCCTTAACTGTGCTTATGTGTGCGAATGTGTGTGTAGTTTTCTTTTCATTGTATACCCTGAAGACCAATATTCATGCTTTATTTATTTCTAAAGATTTTTTTTTAATTTTGGGGGAGAGCTTGGCTATAAGAGACTTTCATCATTTATTCAGCTTTCTCTAAAAATATGTAGTAATAAAAGATCTTAAACTATTTCTAGCAAGTCAAATATCTCCTCATTTTATGAGCGATAGATCAGATCTTATGGCTCACAAAATGAGAAAACTCTAAATTTATAGAATGAGTCTTTCAAAATCTAAACCAAACGAGAGAAGAGACATAAACGTTTTGAGATAGGGGTGGCTCAGTGGGTTTGGCGTCTGACTTCAGGTTATGTTCTTGCAAGTCTGTGAATTCAATCCCCATGTAGGTCTCAGTGTTGACAGCTCAGAATATGGAGCCTGCTTTGGATTCTGTTTTTCTCTCTGTCTCTCAAAAATAAAAAAAATAAAAATAAAAAAAATTTAAATTTGCCTTATGTTTTTTTATTTATTTTTGAGAGACAGAGAGAGAGAGAGAGCTAGAGCAGGTGAGGGTCAGAGTGAGAGGGAGGTACAGAATCCGAAGCAGACTCCAGGCCCTGAGCTAGCTGTTAGCACAAAGCCCGACACGGGGCTCAAACCGATGAACCATGAGATCATGCCCTGACCTGAAACTGGACACTTAACCGATTGAGCCATCCAGGCACCCCTTTTAAAAAAAGATTTTAAGATAAACTATTGCAAACATTTCTCCATATTTTCTTTTCTGAATCATTTCCATCCGGCAATTCTTATGATGCAAAAAACAGAAAGACGGGTTCATTTTGCTACTTTGTTTAGGTCCCAAGTCTCCACTAATATTTCATAATGGGCGACTGCACCAATTGGCTTGGCACTGTGCTTTAAAAACAATCAAGTTTTTGTATTTAACGTTAATGAAGCTGTAGCCTAAAAGTGAGATGCACAAAAGGACTGTTATTCTAAAGTAATTGATTAGAACATTTTAAATAATAAAGGAAATTAATTATGTAAATGTCCAGCTATTCTCCCGGTTCAGCCTTGATGAGCTTCAGCAGAGAATAGGAAAAGTTGCACATCTTTTTCTTTTTCCTTTATACCCCATGGGAATAATCTTCACTAGCTCAATGAAACTGATGCATTTCTTTAAAAATAGATATACTATAACATACGTTGTATAGAAAAGATTATATGAATCTAACCTATTTATAAAAACAGCAGAGACACTAAAGGTTGAAAAAATAGAGGTATAATTTTAACAAGAGAGGAATGGTTTATATCTCAGAGTAATAATAAGAAAGTGACCTTTAATAGTGTCTATCATAGTTTTAAGAGAATTTAGAGATCTTTGATCTGCCATCTTCACTTCAGATAAAGATGCTGATATGGAAAAAAAAACTAAGCTTCATGCTTAAGACCATATAACTAACCAGTTAGCAACAGACCCTTCACCAGATTCAAGATATTTGACATGGAGAACAGATTACATTTTGGTATATCATAGCAAACTTCAATTTATGTGATCAAATTATTTTATTTCTTCTTAATTAGTGAAAATTCTGCCAAGAGCTTTTATGATTTAAGGACTTTTTTTTCTGATTCATAATTTTAAGTGAGCTTGAAAAAGAAAACCCTTCTATGATTTGCTTAAGCAGTCCATAAATCCATTTCTCTATGTGATGTAGGGTCACAAAGTACTTGCTTATGTTTGTAAACTCCTGTAAAAATCCTGAGCCATGATTTACACGTTCTCATGTTTCTCTGAGGGAAGTAGAGAAGAAACAGAAGTTGTAATTCTGAGCAGAACTACACTTGAGAATGACAGCTACAGGAGATGAGGGAAAAGGAGAATTGAGGCAGTTTGTTTTTCTTTTATGATGTGGGAAAACCTACTTCTTTCAGGAACTCAAATTCACTTAAGAAATATATGTATTGAACTTAGATCAAAGTATATAGAGAGGTGCCTGGGTGGTTCAGTTTATTAAGCTTCCAACTCTGGCTCAGGTCATGATCTCATGGTTCATGAATTCGAGCCCTCATCGGGCTCTGTGCTGACAGCTCAGAGCCTGGAGCCTGCTTCAGACTCTGTGACTCCCTCTTTCTCTTTCCCTCCCCTGTTATCTCTCTTTCTCTATCTCTCTCAAAAAAAATTTAAGAAAGTACATCGAGTATTCTTTTATTTTTAATTTATTTGTTTATTATGTTTTTATTTTTATTTAAATTATAATTATTTAACATACAGTGCAATATGGTTTCAGGAGTAGAATTCAGTGATTCATCCCTTATATACAACACCCAATGCTCATCACAAGTGCCCTTTTTAGTCCTCATCACCCATCTAGCCCATCCTCCACCTTCCTCCCTCCGTCAAAACTCTGTTCTCTATCATCATGAGTCTCTTATGGTTTGTTCCCTAGCTCTTTTTTTTCTTTGTTTTCCCTTCACATATGTTCATCTGTTTGTTTTTTTAAATTACACATATGAATGAAATTATATGGTATTTGTCTTTCTCTGACTGAGTTACTTTGCTTAGCAAAATACACCACATAGGATATTCTTAAGTGAATCAGTTGTGATCCCTGTCTTTAATTTACGAACAATTAAATGAGAGTACTGGGGAAAACATGAAGCAGAACGTTCACTGAGACCACTGAAAAAGCACTGAGAGAGCACATCACACATAATTAGTGCTGAGCAGAAATTCTCAGATACTAAATTGGAATGAGGAAAAAACTGTAATAATGCTTGTAGGCTAATACAAGGAAAGAGGCATTTGTGGTAGGGCATGGATAAATAGATAGAATTTTAACTAATATAACTTGACAAAATGAACACATGAAGGAAGCAGTGGAGAAAAATTAAGGAGGCAAAAAAATAGTAGGCACTAAAGTAACAAAAATTAAATGTAATTCTATAATATCTCTGCTTTTCCATTGGTCCTAAACATTGATGTAAAAAATGTAAGTATGTCACCTCTTATCTGAAATGAACAAAAACTGATCTAAATTCTTTAGTTAATTTGTTTTCATTTTATTTGTAAAATTTCATTCACTTTAGAATTGTGCTTTTTTGGTAATGTAGACCTAACTATATAATAATGGTGTTTTATATATACATGGTCATTACTTTCCTTCTCATGTTTCTTATTCTTTTGTATATTACCAACATTTTCATTATTTATATCTTCAGAGACAAAGCTTGACCTGTAAACTTCCATGTTTGCTTTGTGACAGCCTGCTGAATGACATTAGACTAATTATAAGCAAAGAAAATCAGCTCCTTCTTACCAAAAGACAGATTGCCTTAAGTAAAACACAGTTATGAAAAATTTAAAAAAAAAGCTGCAACCTAATAGAACATATTGCCTTTTCTGTCTCTAAGCTCCATTTCTCAAAAAGTGTGTAAGTTAATAAGCAGAATAAAATTTTATTTACAAAATTCATATTAATAATCCCACTCAGTGTATTTTAATTTCTTGGAAACATCTAATTGTTAATGTAGTTCAACAATGCTTTGAATTCAAAAGTTATATATGACCTTGTTATTTTTAAATCCAGTCATTGACAAAGAAACTTTTTTTACTCTTTAATTAAATTATTAAATTATATTTTATTTTTATTAAATATAAAGTATTAATTTTTATTCATATTATTGTTGGGGGTTTTTTAGTATATTCAAATGAGCTTTTTTTTGACATTAAAGTGTCTCTTTCATGAAAAAAAGACACAGACACTACTTACACCTACTTTTCCCTTAAAAACTTGCACATGTACTCTGTATAGATACATGTATGATGTAGGCATAGAAATAGATATAGATTTGAACTAATTTTTATATATAAATATATATCTGAAAATAGACCAATACATACGTGTATGTTTCAGTATATTTGGTGTATATATATATATATGTATATACGTGCATATTGGGGAGGGTGGTGCTATAATGCAGTGTGGTGTTCAAAGGACAGTAGGATCACAACCTCAGTGGGACTCAGTAATTTTACTTGGTTGTGGGTCTATTAGGATATTTGGAAAAGGTCATTTTTAAATGAGTCCAGAAAAATATGGAACTGGATAGTAGGAGATTATAAACGAGTCATAAGTAAGTTGATATTGAGAGTTAGCGTAGATAACCTCATATATTTAAATACATGGTATATATATATATATATATACATATTTATATATATGGTTCATGTATAAAGCACAGGTTTGAAATAAAGAGGGGGAATGAATCTGGGAAAGGAAAGAAAATCAAATCATGCCTTATTGGATTATATGGATTTTTTCTTTAAATGGAAAATTATAAGCTTTTTAACTTGGAGCATGACAAAACCATTCCAGTAGCTAGTGTTTTTGAAGACTTACTATATCCCAGTATTTGGAGATATATTAGGAAATAAATCCATAAATAAAGAATAAATATGGAACTTAAAGCCTCATAGAGAATAAAGATCTTAAACAACAAATGAAAACAAATCTTCATCAGAGTAATTATTAGAAAATCACAGTTTTCAATGGAAAATCAAGCCCATGAATTCAGTTTTTAAATGTTGAGTTTGAGGGGCTTATGGGCCATCTAGGAACACATGTGTTTTAGTATTTTGGCTCTGTGAGGCTGTAACTGAATAAAAAAGTGGGCTCTGGAGATAAAGATGCAGCTAATAAGTGGAATATGGATGAATTGGAGTAAATGAGGTAGTCCAGGGCAAGTTCAGACCAAGGTCCAGGAGAACAGTTTGGTGCAAAGGAATATATCAAGGGTAAGTGCAGAAAGGTCATTTTCCAAGGCAAGGCTGAAAAGCAAGGCCAGAGAAGCAGGAGGATATCTACAGAATAAAGAAAGAGGTTCAAGAAAAACATTATGGTCAAATAAGTGAGAATTTAGAAATTTGTTTTTTCAATGCTATTGTAAGTATAATTATGAACTAGTATTGAAATAATTATTATACTTGGTTGAAAAGTGAATGAGCTTGAGAAATTGAAGCAATAATTGTACAGAATTATTTTGAAGAGCTTAGCATTAGAAGGAAAAGTTACTGGAGGGTGATAGTGAGTGAAGGAATTTTTTTTTTTAATTAAAAATGCTTGAGTGGCTCAGTCACTTCAGCATCTAACT
>NC_043703.1:35981077-35996777 GCF_006229205.1 Suricata suricatta
TACATACAGCACCAAAGACTTAATCATCCATTTTCTATATAAAAAATAGCTACTTTTTTGCATGGACCTCAAGTATACTGTAGTATAGAGGTGGAATTTAAGGAAAGGTATTAAGCAGGCTGTGTTGTAGCTTATGAGCAAGTAATAAATTGTATCATGTATCTTGAATGTATCATAGATAAGCTGCTATATTACAATTGCCACTTCAGATAGCTGTGAAATTAGGTGATTAACTAGTTGGTACCTAACCTTCTAATTTCTGTATAAGTCTAATTACATGAAATAGAAGTTGGGGTTTTGATTTTTTACTTTGCTTTTCTGTTTGGAGTGTCATTGTAACTACTGTATTGTAAATGACGGAAAATAATTGCATATGTTAAAAAAATAAATTGTATAAAAAAAAAAAAGAATAGGTGCCTTGCTCTCATCACTCTTACTTAACAGAGTGCCAGAAGTCGTAGCCACAGCAATTAGACAAGAAAAAGAAATAAGAGGCATCCTTATTGGTAAAGAAAAAAATCAAACTGTCACCACTTGTGGATGACATAATAGTATACATAGAACACTCTAAAGATTCCACAAAAAAAATACTAGAAATAATTAACAAATTCAGAGAAATGGCAGGATACAAAACTTAATGCCCAGAAACTTGTAGTGTCTTTTTACACTGACAAAGGTGCAAAGAGAAATTAACTTAAAAAAACATATCATTTACAGTTATACCAAAAATAGTAAAATACCTAGGAATAACTTAAAAGAGGCACAAGACCTCTACTCTGAAAACTATAGCGTGGTTGAAAGAAATTGAAGATGACACAAACAAATAGAAAAATATTCCATGCTCATGGATTAGAAGAATTAACATATCAAAATGTCTGTATTAGCCAAAATAATCTACAGTTTCAATATAATCTCTATCAAAATACCAATAGCATTTTTTCACAAAACCAGAACAAATAATTACTAAAATTTGTATGGACCTGCAGAAGACCCTAAATATCCAAACAATCCTGAGAAAGAAGAACAAAGCTGGAGGTATCAGTTCCAGATTTCAGATATACTACAAAATTATACTAATCGAATAGTATGATGCTGGCACAAAAATATACACAATGGCACAAAAATAGACACAATGATAGAGACCTCAGAAATAAACCCACATTTATATAGTCAATTACTCTATGATAAAGAAGGCAAGAATATACAATGGGGGAAAGGCAGTCTTTTCAGTAAATGGTGCTGGAAAAACAAGACAACTACATGCAAAAGAATGAAAGCGAAGTACTTCCTAAAACCATACATAAAAATAAACTTGAAATATATTAAAAACCTAAACGTGACACCAGAAATCATAAAGATCTTAGAAGAGTGCACAGGCAGTAATTTCTTTGACATTAGCCATAGCAACATTTTTCTAAATAAGTCTCCTAAGTCGAAAGAAACAAAAGCAAAAATAAGCTGTTGTATATAAAAATAAAAAGCTTCAGCACAGTGAAGGAAACAATCAACAAAACAAAAATTTGCTAATGTTATATTCAATAGGTGGTTACTGCCCCAAATATATGAAGAACTCATACAACTCAACACCAAAAAATAAACAATCTGATTAAAAGATGGGAAGAGGACCTGAATAGATATTTTGTCAAAGAAAACATAGAAATGGCCATCATATACATGAAAAGATATTCAACATCACTCATCATCACTCATGCAAATCAAAATCACAAAGAGTTATGACCCCATGCCTTGTTAGAACAGCTAAAATCAAGAAGACAAAAAGCAAGTGTTGGCAAGGATGTGAAGAAAAAGATACCCTTTTGCATTGTTCATAGGAATGTAAGTTAGCATACCCACTGTGGAAAATTGTATGTATGTTCCTCAAAAAATAAAAATAGAATACAGTAAACCCTTGGTTTGAGAGCCTAATTCATTCCAGAAATATGCTTTTAATCTAAAGCACTTGTATGTCAAAAAGAATTTCCCCATAAGAAATAATGGACACTCAGATGATTTGTTCCACAATCCAAAAATATTCATATAAAATGATTACAGTACTGTATTATAGCACAAAATAATAAAAATGTTACAAAATATAAAGAGAAATGACCACATTAACATGCATTTATCTTTGAAAACCTTTGTGGCCGGTGTGAGGGAGAAAAGAGAGAGGAGGATTATTGGGTAGGACGACTTTCACTATCACTCATGGAATCACTGCTATCTGTTGGCTCAGTGGAATCTTTTTCTGCATGAGGGCCATCATGTATACTAGCATGGATGTTGACTACAGTACAGTATTAATAAAATTTTGTCATGTACTATATTGAGAGTAACTGGTAATAAAGGAGCAGAAGAAAGTCTATATGTGCAGGCAGCCTGACCTAGAATGCAGCAAGGAGTCCTTAATCTTATTCTTGTATGAAAACACAAAGGACTGTCCATAGCTGCTTTGAAGTGACAAAACATACACTAGTGCCAATTGTGTATTGGGCTCCATCCAATGTTCTGAAAAATCACTAATTTCTCCAAACATGGTGGCCTGAGACTGAGCATCTGAGCATGGGATACAATCACCCACAATTCCACAGTGAGTGAGAGAGAGAGAGAGAGAGAGAGAGAGAGAGAGAGAGAGAGAAAGAAAGAGAGAGAGAGAGAGAGAGAGAGAGAAAGAGAGAGAGAGAGAGAAGAACCATAGGCTCAGTTGTGATCACGTGACATTTGACATAATGTACTACTCACATGGCAAGTTATCACTCACTTAAAATTTTTTAGAAATATTTGGTTATCTTGCAGAACAGTTGAAGAACAAGTTACTTGCAATCCAAGATTTTACAGTACTGTATGATCCAATAATTCCATTATTGGGTATTTACCCAGGGAAAATGAAGACACTAACTCAAAAAACTATATGAACTCCTATGTTTAATGCACCATTTATTTACAATAGCCATGACATAGAAGCGACCTAAGTGTCCATCAATAGACAAATGGATAAGATTACACACACATGCGCGTGCGCGCGCGCACCCACCCACACCCACACCCACCCACACACACACACACACACACACACACACACACGAATATTACATAGCCATAAAAAAGAATGCACTCTTGTCATTTGCAACAACATGGTTGGACCTAAAGGGTATTATGCCAACTGGAGAAAGTCAGACTGAGAAAGAAAAATATCATATAATATAACTTATAAATAGACTCTAAAATTCAAAGAAACAAAAATCAGAACCAGAAGTATAAATATGGAGAACAACTGATGGTTGCCAGAGGGGAGGTTTGGGCACATGGGTGGAGGGGAGAGGGAGATAACTCCGGTTATGGAAGGAGTACATTATGGGAATAAAAGGCAAAGCATGAGGAATACAGTCAGTGATACTGTAATAGCAATGTAATGGCATAGATAATAGCAATACTTGTGAACATAGCATTATGTAAAACTTGTCAAATTACTAACTTGTACAACAGAAACTAGTGTAGCATTGTGTGTCAACTACACTCAAATAAAAAAATAAGAGAAATAAAAATGTTAGAAAGTAAATAAAAAAACAATGAAAAAAAAGTAAATAAATAAGTGCCCTGCTTTGATGCCTGTCTTGTTAATCATGTGAATACAAAACAAAGTTTAAGGAATTACACAGAAATGTAAAACAATATATTTATTTTTTTATTTCTCTACTATCCCCACAGGTCTTTCAACATGATCTTATAAATGTCTTAGGACTCAGTAGTTTCAACAGAAGACTAAGCAGGGACCAGGACACGAAGAAATATGACCACCAAAAGTCATTACCCTTTGAATCAGATCCAGCAAATAAGAATAGCTTTTGAAATATGCTTCTATTAAGAATATCTGAGAACTATAAGAAGCAGCCATATAAGCAGAGTACCAGGAGTTGCTACTGTGAAGGGAATGAAAGCTCAGTGATTCTCCATGCAGCCATTATCAGGAGCCATTACTTAGAGTCACAGTGGGGGAAAGTGCCACCCATAAGGGTTCTCTCTAGGATCAGAAACTTAATGATTTGAATAAGGGGATATTGCTCAGAAATCTTTGCACCACTGGCAATAAGGAAGGAATATCTCCTGAATGAGATGCCCTACATTTTCTTTCATTTAACTCCCATGACAACTATTTATTTTTATTATTTTTCATTGTTACTATTTTATTATGATTTGCTTTATTCTTTTCACAGATAATAAGAACTATTGAAGGAAAAATTTAAAAAAAAAACCTTTTTCTGTAGAAACCTGATGTGTTGGAGTCTTAAATACATCCTAGGAGTGTTAAAACAAATGAGACAGAAAAGAAAAATGGTACAGTCACTTTGAGGATTGAGTTCTTAATAGACCACATTGTCCAAGAAAAGATTTTATGAACTATGATATGCTGATAGTAACAATTTCGTGTTTTTATGTTTGATATGCAGTAAGAGTACAAATATCAGATTATTTTAATTCACATGTGCTTTTTAAAAATTACATGAAAATATGTTTTTTAAGTATTTAAATATTTTCTAGAGGAAACCTTTTATTTCTGGGTATGAAGACTAAGTTATAATAGACTAATCCTCCCATAAGAACAACTGTAGAGGTTGGATAAAATTATTTTTAAAAAGCTGTTTGGAAGCTGTCTTAGAACAAACAAAACAACCAGGTTTAAACAAATGTGAGTTTTAACGTCCGCATGTAGGGAATGGGACTAGTAGTTTATACTTTATGATGATTATGATGATGATGATGATTGCTAATATTTATGTAATACATACTATATGTCAGATATTGGAAGAAGTGTATTAATGTCTTTTGTCCAACAGTGCTATGTTGGATATACTAAAAATAGAATTATTATTATAATCTGTATTTTACAAATGGGAAAACAATGAATAGGTGCTCAAACCTGGATTTAAATATAATTTTGTCTGGCTCTAGGGATTTAGTGTTTAATCACTTTGCCATATTACCTATTGGCATATTAGAATAAAACAGGTCAAGCATCTAGTGAATTGAGGCTCCCAGGTGGCTCAGTCAGCTAAGTGTCCTACTTTGCCTCAAGTCATGATCTGCCTGCTCTTGGGTTCCAGCCCCATGTTGGGCTCAGTGCTGACAGCTCAGAGCCTGGAGCCTGCTTCAGCTTCTGTGTCTCCCTCTCTCAGTCTGCCCGTCCCTTGCTCACACTCTGTCTCTGTCTCTCAAAAATAAATAAACATTGAAAAAATATTTTTAAAAAACATCTAGTGAATTGCCTAGCTCACAGAAGGTGCTTTATATCCACAACACGCCTGTCCACCTTAAGAACCTAGCTCCTGGGTGTTTTCCTCTGCCCTTCCTTTTGCCTGTAATGCACTTTATCTTTTGGTTTTCAAGATTTGTTTTCTCATTTTAAGTTGCTATACAAATATCACCGCCTCAAAGACTTCATTCTTGGTTTCAGAAACCAAAGTAGCATCACTGTTATCTCCACCTTTTCACACTGATTTATTTGCTTATTACATCAACCATTCTTTAATTTTATGATTATCATATGAAAATCTACAAATAAACAACAAATGTATAATGTGCTTCCCTCACACACTGTTAGCTCTGTATGGTAGAGACATTTTTTCCCATAATATTTTATTGTCAAATTTTTTTCCATACAACACCCAGTGCTCTTCCCCATAAGTGCCCTCCTCCATCACCACCCTCTCTTTTCCCCCCTCCCCCTTCCCCTTCAACTCTCAGTTCGTTTTCAGCATTCAAGAGTCTCTCAAGTTTTGCATCCCTCTCTCTCCCCAACTCTCTCGCCCTCCTCCGCTCCCCCTGGTTCTCCATTAGGTCTCTCCTGTTTTCCTGTTAGACCTATGGGTCAATTAATTTTTGATAAAGCAGAAAAGAGTATCCGATGGAAAAAAGATTGCCTCTTTAGCAGGTGGTGCTGGGAGAACTGGACAGCAACATGCAGAAGAATGAAACTAGACCAATTTCTTACACCATACACAAAAATTAACTCAAAATGGCTGAAGGACCTGAATGTGAGACGGGAAACCATCAAAACCCTCGAGGAGAAAGTAGGAAAAAACCTCCTAGACCTCCACCACAGCAATCTCCTACTCGACACATCCTCAAAGGCAAGGGAAATGAAAGCAAAACTGAACCCTTGGGACTTCATCAAGGTAGAGACATTTTTTTAATGTTAAATTCCACCTACAAAGTACAATTTAAACTTATAGAACATATTCAAAATATTGGCTTATTTGTTTAAATTAATAGTAACTACTGTCAAAAATCCAGGAATAACAACAAAACCCCCAAAAAACAAACAAAAAATGGGGTTAGTAAAATAGTACTTACTTATTAAGAGTTTATTGTGCATATAAGGACAGTTTATAAACAAAGATTTCAAATTCAAAATTGATATGAAGCTCAGGGGTATGACATTTCAGGATAGCTTAAAAAGTGAGAAATGAGGAAATTTTTAACCTTTCCAGTGATTGGTTATTAAAGCTGTGGTTTCCTGAAGGCAGGAAATTGGCTAAAAGAGATTGTCTTATACATTTTTAGGAAGATGACTTAAGGGTTTTTTTGGTTAGTTTTTGATCATCAGAGCCACTTACAAGGAATGCCCTAAATTAAGTCTTATGTTCATGAAATCAGCTATATTTAGTCTTGATTATGTGGCTCAAATAGATTTTCTGCTCAGAGAATTTGTAAGCCCAGGCTCCATTTTGTATTAATACTCCTTTTGTTATTTAAGTTATTATAAGTTGAGTTAACACGTGATATTTAAGAATAATGGAAATCTTTTAGCACAGAAAAACATAAAACAATGGTTGAATTAGTCAAAGTTCTTCAGAAAACAGAACCAATAGGGTATATTAATTGTAGGAATTTGCTCATATGATTATGGAGGCCAAGATGTTTCATGATCTACTTACGGTCTATAATCTGGAGAACTGGGAAGGCTGGTGGTATAATTCAGTGTGAGTCCAAAGGCCCCAGAACAGAGAACTAATGTCTGAGGGCAGAAAACGTTGCATATCCCAACTTTAACAGAGAGAGAAAATTCTCCTTCCTTGCCTTTTTGTTCTATTCAGGCCCTCAGTAAACAGATTGTATGATGCCTATCTGTATTGGTGAGGGTGGTCTTTCCTCAGTCTACTGACTTGAAAGCTAATCTCTTCTGGAAACATCCTACAGACACACCCAGAAATAATGTTTTACCAGCTATCTGGGCATCTCTTAACTCAGTCTTGTTGACACATGAAATTAACGATCACAGTGGTAATGCCTAAAGTGTGAAAATACCATAATTCACCTTCTTAACAAGTAAAGAAATTGTAGATGTTAAAATAACCTCAACCCTTTAGAGTTTTGAGTTGTTTTATTGCTTATTTATTGGATCCCAAATAAAATATTTTGGATCATCATTCTTGTTACTCATTATTTCATTTGATTATTGGCTATACTAATTTATAAATGAGGAAATTGGTATTTTTAATAACTAAATTCTATTGTGTACTTTAAAATGTTTAATCAAAATTAAATTTGTACCTATGCTATAAGTCTTAACATTTCTTTAATTTTGAAAAGTGCTTTTAAAAAATAGTACCTTCATACAATAAATAACACATCTAAATTTTTCATGACTGAAGCACATATGAAATATATATATAAATATTTGTTTTAGTTTTCTGCCTATTGTATGTTATTCTATTAGATATTTAAGACATATTGTGTCAATATAGCATATTCTTTCTCCTCTGGTTACATAATGTAGTTTGTTTTTGAAGGGGACAGAAAACTAGGATCAAGTCACAAAGGCATTTTACCTGTCACAGACTAGGAACATACCACAGAGAGCAAAACTGATGGTACTGTGCATCTGTGCATCCAACATTTCATGGCTCGAAGCCACTAGACTCTTTTCTGCATGACCAACTGACTAATTGCTGTACTTGGCCTTTTCTATTCTCTTCAATTAATGCAATGCACAATTGCACATAGCAACAGAGTCACCCATACAGAACAGAATCTGGGCCAGAATTAGGCTCTAAATCCCAGAAGCACCTGTTACAAATATAAAGCGTCCAGATGGTCCAGTCTTTGTGGGGAAGTGTCAAGCATTGACTTATCTGTCTTTCTTGCTTTTGGTTTAAGGTCAAAAACATGATCTGTTGGAAGCAGGGAGCCAAATAAAAATCAGAAAAAATACCTAGGATTAGTGTAGAAACTTCTCAATTTGTTTATCTAAATCTTTATTGCCCAGTTGAGCTCATTGTTATCATTTTCTAAGCATGCAAATGGGATTAGTCTATGATTACATGGCAGACTTCAGTATAATTAGATAGATTTATTTAAACACAGCTGTAAATCATTTAAAAATGTGAAATGTTTGATGATTGTAAATTCAGCAGTTTGTATATTCAAACTTTAGTTTTCAATCAACTTTATTGTTCTCATTTTGTTTGGGATTCTAGAATATGCAAAATATTACCTTAGCTTAGCTCAGCTTTTTATTGTTTTCATTTATTGTAGGCATACAGCACAAAAAGCGATGTTACATTATATGTTTTAAGTGAATAGTATCTCTCTCATTGATATTATATTTAAAATTTTTTTTCAATATATAATCCTTGTAATGACAATTAAAACCTTAGTTAACCTTCTAGCTATTTTGTATTACAAAAGAAGTTAATGTGATACTTAAATATTTTGCTCCTTCACACACAAATTCTACATGGTTATCATAAACTTCTCTTGGAATTAATATTTCATGCAATTTATCTGCAAGAAAAGAGAAAAAGTAAATTTAAGAAAATATCAACTCTGTCCATTTGTTAAAATATGAGTGATTTGCAAATATTGACCAACAGGAAAATTTATTTTTGTTTCTTTTCCTGTTTATGCCAGAACTGTCAGGAATTTTGCTACTAAAATGATCACACTAGCTGCCTCTCATTTGACAGTTGGAATGGACATGACACATACAGTATATTCTATAGTTTTAATTGCAGATCACAATTACAAATAGACATCGTTTAAGTTAATTTTCCCACTTTGTTTTTCTCTCTTTTTTTAATTTTTATCTATTTTTGAGAGAGAGAGAGAGAGAGAGAGAGAGAGAGAGAGAGAGAGAGAGAGAGATCGAGCACTCCAGTGGGGAAGGGAGACAAAGATTCCAAAGCAAGCTCCAGGCTCTGAGCTCATCAGAGTCCAAACCCACTCACCATGAGACCATGACCTAACCTGAGCTGAAGTCTGATGCCCAATCAACTGAGCCACCAGGAAGCCCGTGATTGTTTTTTTTTTTTCTAATAAATGGAAACATTTTAAAGGCAGTAAAGTCTGGATCCTTCTTTACTTTCTTACCAAGATTAAGTTACAATATTTGTTGTCACCCTATATTCATATCCTAAACAGATACACTTTGTTACCATAAAGATGTGCTACATATTCTGCTGAAGTGCATTATACTTTTATGCAGTTGAATTAGAATACCCTGGGATATTAAATCAATTAAATTAATAGATTTTTCACCTTATAAAACCCTCATCTAAGAGCTCAAAGATTTAAAAGTAGTTTCTTAACACATTCAAAACACATACCAAATATACATATATGCAGAATCTGTGTAGAAGTCTATATATTGTTACAGAAAAAGAAAATAATTGTACTGAGAACTTAATATTATTGAAGATAAATTTATATGAAATGTTCCAATTTCTAACTAACACTTGGCTACCTATATAAATAACTCGTTTAGTAACTGATTATGGGATAAGCACTATACATAAATATTTCTATTCAAGTAAAATCAATAGTTTATTTTAATTTTATTCTGAAAGATAATGTGCAAATAGTACTTATTATATGAGCTGGACACACATGTTAACCTCACTTTAAAATAACAGATGTATAGGGGTCCTGGGTAGCTTAGTCGGTTAACCATCTGACTTCAGCTCAGGTCATGATCTTGCGGTTCATGAGTTCAAGCCCTGTGTCAGTCTCTGTGCTGAAAGCTCAGAGCCTGGAGTCTGCTTCAGATTCTCTGTCTCCCTCTCTCTGCCTCTCCTCTGCTCACTCTCTGTGTTTCTCTCAGAAAAAAAAATTAAATATAATACAATAAAATGACAGATGTAGAAATAATCTCTTATGTATATTGCTTGGTACTTGTCAAAAATGAAACTGGAAAAACAGAATTTGGCCTCACAAACTAGTTGTCTGTCAAAGAAGGAGGGAAGTGGTTGTGCCAGCTACCACTTCCAGCAATGTAGGTCAGTATGTTTTATCCCCACGTTTCTACTGGGAATAACTAAAAAAGCTACAAAATATATTTTAGGGTATATATGAAGAAAAGTTATATTTGAAGAAATCAAGGAGATAAAAAAAAGCTAGAGACTTTTTTAATGTTTATTTTTGAAGTGGAGAGAGCATGAGATGGGGAGGAGCAGAGAGAGAGGAAGACACAATTTGAAGTAGGCTCCAGTCTCTGAGCTGTCAACACAGAGCCTGATGTAGGGCTCAAACTCACAAACTGTGAAATCATGACCTAAGGAAAAGTCAGACGCTTAATTGACTGAGCCACCCAGGTGCCTCAACAAAAATAGTATTTTGAATTCAAGTAAAATAAACATAAATATAAATCATCTAGACTATTAAAATATGATAAGCAAAACCAAAGAAGGAAGACATTTTCAAAACATTATGAATTAGAATATCTTAAAAATAATAATGTTAAAGACTAACAAGTTTCTTGGCCACATTTGTAAGAAAAAAACAGTGGAGCCATAAAACAATGGCACATCACTTTTTAGTACGGAGAGATAGTAAGTGACACAGATAATGGAAATATAAGTATGAATATCTAGACAAAAAGTGTCACAATATCACAAAAATTTGAAGTAATAATTGAAATGTATTCCTAAAATGAAAGAGCGAGAGACTAAAACCAATTCAAAACAATAAAGATGTGACTATAGATATATGTGTTAATATTAGTTATCTATTCCTGCACAGTAAGTTACTCTAATTTTAGTGGCTTTAAACAATGTCTGATGATGTCACAGATTGTGTGGATCAAGAGAATGGACGTAGCTTAGCTGGGTGTTTGTGGATCAGGACCTAACCAGTGATTATAGTTAAGTTGTTACAGGCTAAATTTATCTGAGGGTTTTACAGAGGTTAGAATATTCACTTCCTGGATGACTTATCCACATGGTTTTCCACAGAAGTCATCAATACCTCACCATGTGTGGTTTTCCATAGGTGGCTGAATCCTCAGAAGATGGCAATTAATACTCCCGAGTAAGGAGAAGATGGCAATTAATACAGTGCCTTTCATGACCTACTCTACAAATTCACATATTCTCAGTTCCATTATATTCTGTTTGTTTGAAGTGAGTCACTAAGTTCAACGTACACTAAAAGAATGGGCGCCAAAGAATCTTTGGACACTTTTGAAACCACAACATATAAGATGGTTTAAATATAGCAAAAGATCATTCTGTAAAATATAATATAATTATGAGTATGTTAATGCACCTGAAACCCTGAATGAAGTGGGTTAATTTAAGAAAAATGATATGTAGTGTTGGAATCCAAGACATGGTAAACTTCTGTTGATCAATAATTATTAAAATATTTGAAAGAATACTCATAGCTGATGTCTAACTTCCACTCCCCCTGAGAGATAAAAATGGAATACAAAAATACCAAAGCTTATGGGTTCAGCAAAAGTAGTGCTAACACTCAAGTTTATCATGGAAACGTCCACATTAAAGAAAGAAAAATCCCACATCAACAACTTGGCTTTACACCTTAAGGAATCAGAAAAAGAGGAACAAACTAAAACCAAACTTAGTGAAGGAAGGAAATAATAAAGACTATAGCAGAAAGAAAAAAAAAGTGAAATAGAGAAACAACACAACCAAAATAAATCAATGAAATTGAGTTGATTCTTTGAAAAGAGCAACAATATTATTACCAAATGTCACATTAATATTAGGCCACATTAACAGACTGACAGACAGAGACCATATGATCACCTCATTTGATTCACAAAAGAATTTTACTTTCTAATGAAGAAAAAAATAACAAAACAAAACACTGAACACATTAGTAGTCGAAGGAAATTACCTAAATATAATAAAGGCCATATATGAAAAGCTCACAGCCCACATTATTTTCAGTGGTGAAAAACTAAAAGCTTTTCTTTTATGATTAACCATAAAGCAAGGATGCTTTCTCTTTCACTTCCATTCAACAAAGTAATGGAAGTCTTAGCAGTCAGGCAAGAAAGAAATCAATGGCATCTAAATAGGAAAAGAAGAAGTAAAGTGATCTATTTGTAGATGACATGATGCTGTGTGTATAAAACTTTATCAATTCCACAAAAAAAAATTTTAGAACAAGCAAATTCAACAAAATTGCAGTGTACAAAATCAATACAAATATCTATTGTTTTTTACACACTAGCAATGAATAGTCCAAAAGGGAAATTAAGAAAGGAATCTTATTTAGTAGTACCTGGGTAGTTCAGTCATTTGAGCATCTGACTCTTGATTTTTATTCAGATCATGATCTCACAGTTCCTGAGTTTGAGCCCTGCATCGGGCTCTGTGTTGACTGTGCATAGCCTGTGTGGGATTCTCTTTCTGCAACTCCCCTGCTCTCGCTCTCTCTCTCTCTCTCTCTCTCTCTCTCTCTCTCTCAAAAAGAAATAAAATCATTAAGAAATGTAAAACAGTTAAAATACAAGCAAATTAAAATGAAGAAATGACTTAAATTGCTAAATAAATATGATATAAAGATTTTAACTTAAAATACTAAACTTTATAAAAGGAAGTCCAGTGGATTAAACATTATTTTAAACACTTTTTTAACACTGAAGTAGAAGTACATTCACATTTCAAATTTTACATTATTTATTACTACTAATCCTCAATTTTTTCTTCCTGGGAATTTATTCAATTACAAAAAGAAAAATAAAGGAACATGACATGTGTTTCTGAATATCGATAGGTTTAAAAAATGAAAGAATGTTCTAAAGCCAGATTCTGGTAGCGTATTATTCTCACTCTCTGCCCAAAGTCATTCAGCCATTCCCTTGGCTGTGCATCTATTTATTGTACATGCTTTAAGAGTATTGACTTGAACATAAATATTGTTGATGGCTTTGTATTTGAAATAAAGAAGGCTTTTAGTTTCCTAGAATCTGTCATAAAATTATCAAATCCATCCATTTCTGCATGGCATGGGGCCAGAATGGTGGATGATATTTAGAGGAGTCTGTCCATCCACTTGACTATTTTTGTTTGTGGGAATTTCATAGTTACTCAGATGCCAATAAGGCTTAAAACCCATTTCTGTGCTCCTGGTGAAAGTGACCATGTCACAGTCATCTTGATTTCAGGAAATCCACAGAGTATATTGTAATTAGTAGCCATTTGAATAAATGTTAAATTAATTATGAATTTTGAAAAAGCCCTTTTGGCATCAATGAAATAGTCACAGCCAAAACTAAAAATCCAGATGTCTGGAAAGAGGGTGAAAAATGATTTTGAATACATAATTAAATACATAATTAAAATGATTGGAATGTGGAGCTAAAGAAAGGTTGTAAATAGTGTTTGGATAACTGCTTAATTGTGTTTTTTTCTTCTATTATTTTTCACAATATGTTTATTATGTATTTTTCTTAGCTCCTTCTCTGCAAAATGTTAGACAAGCCCATATTAACCACACTATTTGAACTTGCCAGTATAACTTTAACATAGAGAATTTAGGGGCAGAATTACATATAATCCCCTGGAATTTAAAGCAATGATAATTAGGAAACTCTAATAACTTCATAAGGCATTGAAAGAAAACATTTGAAGTGATCTTGGAGCCCCTGGGGTGGCTCAGTCAATTAAGTGTTGGCTCAGGCCATAATCTCCTCATTTGTGGTGTGGGGCCCTACATCATGCTCTGTGCTGACAGTGCAGAACCTGCTTGGGATTGTCTCTGTGTTAATCCCTCCATCATCATGTTTCTCTCTCTCTCTCTCTCTCTCTCTCTCTCTCTCTCTCTCTCTGTTTCTCTCTCAAAATAAATAAATAAGCTTTAAAAAAGTCATCTTGGGGCACCTGGTTGGTTCAGTCAGTGAAGGGGCTGACTTCAGTTCAGGTCACGATCTCGCAGTTCGTGGGTTCGAGCCCGGCGTTGGGCTCTGTGCTAACAGCTCACAGCCTGGAACCTGCTTCTGTATCTGTGTTTCCCTCTCTCTCTGACCCTCCTCTGCTCACACTCTGTGTGTCTCTCTCTGTCTCTCAAAAATAAATAAATGTTAAAAATTTTTAAAAAGTCATCTTAATATTTCAGTAATTTTATTAAAAATTTATAACATAATAAAAGAATATTTAGAATATTTAAGGACATTAAATACTGTAAAACCCCATAGCCAAAATATTAGACAATTGTTGCTTTGTTTTATGTGCATTTTGATATTATATATTTGCTGCAGTTGCCAATTTACATTCTGAGAACAGGACAAAGACACTTTTTGTTTAATTATTCATTTCAGTAAATTCAGGAAAATATAGTAAATCTCCTTGATAGTGAATATCCAATCTAAAGGTATTGTGTTCCATAATAGCAGAACATATGAAACATTTTCAAGTATGATTTGCAGATAAAATTTGTAATAGCAACTTGATATAGTAAGAATGTTCTCTTTTGTGTTTTGCCCAAAAATGACACTCAATCTTTAAATTCACAGATGTGATTTTTTTCTTCTTGTTCATTTATGCTATTGAATTTTATATTGTTTTCAGTGTGCATACTCAGATGATTATAATGGTATATGTTCTTTCAGACTATAGTGTGAAACTGGTTGTGTAGCTGAATGTCCATGCACTTAGACAGGTGTCTTCTGTGATTAGGAGTAAGAATATCTGTTATGGTTGTTTACAGATCAATGCCCGGAAAATCAGATCTTTGCAAAATGAAAGGTAAAGTTAAATGCCAGTATTTAAAATAGCATACTTATGTTTATAAAAAGGGTTAAGCTGGTTTCTGCTGATACTTATGATTGTGCACTGCAACTCAAATAATCACCTTAAAAGGAGAGTTAGTGTTGTTTACATTTTGTTGTTTTTATTTATTTTTTTCAGTTATTTTATTTTATTTTTAAAGCTCATTTCCATTTATTTTTTTTATTTTTTAATTTTTATTTTACTTAATTTTTTTGAATATAACACAATTTATTTTTTAACATAGGCAATTATTTTCCATCATTTACACTACAGTAGTTACAATGACACTCCAAACAGAAAAGCAAAGTAAAAAATCAAAACCCCAACTTCTGTTTCATGTAATTAGACTTATACAGAAATTAGAAGGTTATGTAACAACTAGTTAATCACCTAATTTCACAGCTATCTGAAGTGGCAATTGTTATATAGCAGCTTATCTATGATACATTCAAGATAAATGATACAATTTATTACTTGCCCATAAGCTAAAACACAGCCTGCTTAATACCTTTCCTTGAATTCCACCTCTATACTACAATATACTTGAGGTCCATGCAGAAAAGTAGCTACCTTTTATATAGGAAATGGATGATTAAGTCTTTGGTGCTGTAAAAGCTACTTCATTTAAACATAACCACCCCAAGCACCAAAAAAAGAAGAGAAGAAAAAAAAAGTAAAGAAAATAATAA
>NC_043703.1:35996877-35998294 GCF_006229205.1 Suricata suricatta
ATTATCTACTCAAAGTCATGCCTACTGCACCTCTAAACATTTTATTAAATCCAATGATACAGCAGACACTCCCAAAATAAACTTAGATTGTACTGAAGTTTCACTTAACAGTATATAAAATGCTGTGTTGTGACAGGTACCAGTGTTCATAGCAGCAATGTCAACAATAGCCAAAACATGGAAAAAGCCTAAATGTCCATCACCTGACGAGTGGATCAAGAAGATGTGGTATATATACACGATGGAGTACTACATGGCAATGAGAGGGAATGACATATGGCCATTTGTAGGAAAGTGGATGGACCTCGAGGATGTCATGCTAAGCGAAATAAGTCAGGCAGAGAAGGACAGAAACCATATGTTCGCACTCATAGGTCTAACAGGAGACTTTCAGAATGATCTAGCTTCAAGAAAAGCAAGAAGTTAGTAGTGCTCAAGAAAAATTTATTCAGTATCTAATGGATAGTTGATACCTGTCACAACACAGCGTTTTGTTTACATTTTAAGTAAAGTGTAAAATCACATATGCAATGATGTATGTGCTTAGTCCATTCAAAGCATATATTTTTTTCTTCAGTGCTGTATTGTTTTTTCTTTAGTGCAAAGGAATGTAATGGCCAGCAAAATGCCCCAGGAAACTATTATAGATTCCTAATTTTAATATACCTACTGAGAACTCGTATGATTAGAATATCACCAATTCAGTGTATATGAATGATTAATTTAATAATAATAGCATTTATAGTCACCATATGTTTTTTAGCTTTTTTTAAATAGTTAACATTATTATCTTTCAAAATAATGTATATTTTGTGTAGAAAACTTAGAATACTATTGGCCATCAACAACAACAAAAAAAGAAAATAACATAATCTTTCCACAGAGATTGCTTTTTCCATAGTTTTTAAATTAATTCATATATACACATTTTCTGACTTCATGGAACTTACAGTATTGTGGAGGAGATATATGTTTAAAAGGACAAAATCATTTGCTTTTTTTTTTTTGGAGAATAATCCATGCAGAAAATAAATTAAATACTAAGGTTAGAATGGAGAGAAGGACCTGGATTTTAATAGAATAAACAATGAAGGCTTTTCTATAAAGGTGACGTTCAAGCTCATAAACACATGATGAAGAGAGATTGCCAAACAAACAGAAGGAGGAGAAGAAGAACATTACAGGTTGCAAATGTCCTGTTATGTGAAAGATCCTGGCTATTTGAAAAAGTAAATCTAAATGTCAGTGCTTTGAGCATAGTTAGCAAGTAAGAAGGAGGGTAAGAAAAGTAGGAGAGAAATGCATTGCATTCAAGAGTGTGGTAAAGTTAGCATTTTATTTTAGTTGAAACAGAACACCAGCAAAGGCCTGTGAGGAGAATATTAAGAGGCTCACAAAATCAGGTTCCAGTTGACTA
>NC_043703.1:35998394-36005166 GCF_006229205.1 Suricata suricatta
TATTTGAAAAAGTAAATCTAAATGTCAGTGCTTTGAGCATAGTTAGCAAGTAAGAAGGAGGGTAAGAAAAGTAGGAGAGAAATGCATTGCATTCAAGAGTGTGGTAAAGTTAGCATTTTATTTTAGTTGAAACAGAACACCAGCAAAGGCCTGTGAGGAGAATATTAAGAGGCTCACAAAATCAGGTTCCAGTTGACTATGGCTGGGAGTAAAGTGGAAACGGATCTGACATAGAAGGAAGACTTGATAGGATGTGGTAATGGATCAGAAGCTAGTAAATGAGTTAGAGGGGAGACCATATCTCTTCTCAATTTAGCCTTTGACCCAGAGAATGGATGCTGATCCTCCTTAGAGAGATGAGGAAGCCTAGAATTTGGAAAGGGTAAGATTTTGTGAGAAAGATAAAAAATTCTTATTTTACTTGTATCAGGTTTGAAATAACTGTGAAATATCCAAATGCAGGTATTAGGTGGAAAGTTGTATCTCTATACACATAAAATCAGAGGAGAGATATGACCTGGAGATATAAGTGTGTGAGGATATAAGTGTTATTTCAGTGTAAGTACAGTGTTCAAATAGAGTGGAATTGAGCCCTCACCTGGGGAGCATTGAGAGAAAAGTGGTAAATTTGATAACAGTAGGGAATTCCACGTTTCAGTGAAGGATTATTCCTAGAGAGCAATGTGAATAATAACCAGTCTCCTAGTTGTATGGTTGAAAAGAAAAGAAACAAAGGAAGAAAACTGTACAATAAGCCACAATTTGTTTAAAAATATTTTTTCTAAATTTAATTTTTTGTTCTGAAAATATTTAAAATAACTCTGTATAGGGAGGCTTAAGAAATTAATGCAAAACAATTGATATATTTATTCTCATTTCTATGATTTTATATGATTTTCTCATATTTTTCATTACCTATATGTTGGTATATTTTTCAAAAGTTTCACAGAAATAAGGGATCATTTAAATATGCATTTAAGACCAAGTGCATATTTATGGCTTATATACTGTTACCATTTTCTGACATTAAGTCCAGCTCCCAAGACTTGATTAGGAAAGATATAAAAACATATTTGTGAAGTCAGTAAATTGTCAATTGTCAATATATTCAGATATTCCTAATCTTAAATACTTTTTCCTATATTAAGAAATGCTGTCTTTCAAAACATGGATAAAACTTCATAAATGGTAGTATTACCCCTTTTCTTCTATCTCTTTTAGTATTAAAGTAAATTAAAAAAAATAACAGGCTCTTTATTTGCTTTAATAATTTTTAAAAAATTTTTCTAAACTTTTTAAAACCTTCAAACACTGATATTTATATTCTGCATGGTTTTTAATGTAGGAAGTGTTAAGGATGATAATATTGATGAAGAAATTGACAATATGTACAGAGGCACAGACTGGCTCTTTCTGTGTCCCACTGTTGTTGTGGACAACTCACTAGATGTGTCATTGGAAGCATTTAGGAGTACAATACACAAGAAAAAAACAGCTATGATAATTTTTATGGAAGAGTTTTCAAAATGTTTCTATCCATTTTGGAGGCTGATTTGGAGAAGAGTGAAGGACATGTGTGTATAGAAAAGATTAACATGAATCTTGAGAACAATGAAAGCACATCCTTCAAATGACGATTAGCCACAGTGTTTTGAAAATTGGAAAAGTTGCTCAAAAGCAGACTTATGTCAGAATCTTAGGTTATAATAACAAGAAATCTTGCTGTGCCTTAAATGATAATTCATATGATCATATAAAGTATGGTTTTATGAAAGATCGATTTCCTATGCAACATTTAATGTTTGCTGTTATCAGTTTCTGTTAATGACACTTTACTTATACTTTCTTATTGACAGTGGATGCACATATGGAACACAAACTGCTTATTTTGTTTGAGGTGACCATATAATTTGTTGTCAAAATTGGATAACTTTGGAAAGCAAATTTAGCACTGTTACTAATTATGTTGAGGGACTGGCATAAACTGGAATCATCCTATGTAAAAAAGGATATATAAACATTTCAATTGTACAGCGACTCAGATGTTCTGAGTAGAGAGTAGGCTTTTTGATATTCCTCAATGCAGTAACCCGAAACTTCCTTGTAAAGTGTGTGTGTGTGTGTGTGTGTGTGTGTGTGTGTGTACGCGCGCGCGCGCGCATTTAAGAGTTGTGGGGTTTTTTGACAGTGGAAAAGATTTGGTTTAATTGAGAATTGATCAAGTAGTTATACTGCAAATTAAGAAAAACTAATCAATAGTTTCCTGGACTAGCTCAATTGTGAGGACTATAACTGTAAATTGTAATTGGGCACTTTTCTCTAAATGCATATTAGAATTTTGCCAATTATTGAATTGAAAGTACTGCCATAATGAATTTAATCCTTATAAAATAACAAATCCATATGGATAAGCATATATCAATTCGACACCTATTTTTAAATTAAAGCCAGATCACATATCAAAAATATTTGGAACTTAGTAGTTAATTCAAAACCACACATTTTTTAAACCTGAAAACAGCACAGAGATTTGCTCTGAAAGTAAATTAAAAATGAAAAAATATACAAATGATTATTAATATATTCACTGTTTATAGGCACCAATTAGTATGTTATCATTCTCTGTCATCTAAAGATAATTCTCTACCCATGCCAGCCTCGAGGGGAAGTCAGGGCACAAGATAATTATGTCTGTTTCTTGATAGCTCAGCTCCAGGGACTATTATATCAAAAATGTAGTTGCAATCCAAATCACTGTTTCCTTACTCAAGAATAAGAGGACAGTGTGTTTCCTGATTCCTGAGGTGTTGAAAGAACTGCATTTCTTGGCCCATGTGACTGAGAATTCTTCCACTCTCTGGGACTCCCTGAGTTTTCATGCAAATCTTGTTCCTGGAGACACCAGGACTTCTCTGGCACCATTGTCAGAGGCTTTCTCCAGGTGTGTTCTGGGCATTTATATTCAGCCAGTAAAATGGACAACATTTCCCTCCACTAACCACAGTGACCATTTTTCATAAAAGGGTAATAATCTTTTCGTAAATTTCTTTTGTCAAAGCAAAAATTGCACTGGGCAATCTTAAGCAGGCAGGGAAGACTTTATTCAACTTTATTGCATAGGAGGGAGAGACCAGAGCTCAGTCTGAACTCAATTATTTTGAAACAAAAGGTGAGAGAGTTTTTAAGTACTGGAGTGAGCTAGTAGAAACTATATAGGAATGTTAGTGGGGAATTTATTCAGTGAGATGTGTTGAAACATTTGAGTTATTTTTGAGTTTGCCAATGCTTTTCTTTATGATCAGACCCATGCTTGTTAATTGGCCTTGTGGATGTTAGGCTTCTACCCTTCCCCAGAGACTGAGAGATAGGGGTGCTATCTTTGATATGTTTCATTTCAAAGAGATGGTTCCAGGTCCTTGAAAAAGATACTGCTGGATTATAAAATTGACAGGATGATTTGTAATGGATTTACATACATGTCAAAGGGATAGAAAAGTAATGTATACTTATAAAGATTTTTTTTGTTTGTCTTAAGTAAGAGCTCTTAGGAAAGGAATACCAGGAGCACAGAATGGAGAAGAAACTTGTCTATAAACTGAGAGGACAATCAATCAATCAATCAATCAATCAATCAAGTTAAACTGAGAGGAATATGGTTTCTACTTTGGTCACTTTTATGTTATCACATAGTGAATACTTATCCTGGGAAGTTCGGATAAGCCAAAGGGCTTTACCTATCTTTAGCTTTTCGCCCAATTAGAACAATTTAGTCCTAGTTTTTCTTCTCAGAACCACAGGCTATTATGCCTTATCAGTCAGCTCAGCTCCTGCCACAAGGCAAAACAAAACAAAACAAAACAAAACACTGTTATAGTTTTCGTCTACCACAAAACATTTCTTTTCCCACCAACTAAGCCATCCAACTAAGTCTTGCACCATTTTTTAAAAATATTGCCATATTTTATCCCAGTCATTACCAAATACTCTATGGAATAAAACTATTATAGAAAGTAGATATTTAATCTATAAAGATGCATCTTCAAATCAGATCAATATGGTATGGCTTACTCAACTGGATATTTGAGAAAATATTTTAAGAATTGAAGAATATTATCATTTGATTTTCATTAAACTAGTGGTAACCATGCATTAATTGGGGGAAATAGCATGATGTGAAAATGCAATTAAATATATGTCATTAGTTAATTAATTAATAAGTGAAAAAATAAGTGTTTGCTAAGCAAGATGTAAATACTTTGATATACTTTGAGTTGTTCAAAGGAAGTTGAAGGAAGGATATTATAGCCCATAGAGTTAGATTACTAGCACAAATTGAAATGAACTCTTTATTATTTATTTCATTTCTTATTAAAAGTGAAATTATGTAGTTAGTTATGTAGTTAGATATATGTATTTAGTAGATTATCAAGATACTAGGTAGACTATTTTAGATTAACAATATCATCTTTAAGGTCATTTCTCTGGTAACTTTGGCACTCACTGTATCAGTAGTAGTCACATTTTTGAAAATTGGATATATGTTGCAACCTCAAGCACTTAATTATTTATTAACTCTAAGTAAAATAATAATAGTAAGGGAATGTAGCATTTAAATTCAGAAGATCAAGATATAATTCAAATTATGCCATTAGAGACTTAGGATTTTGAAAATCTTGATGTTACTCTTAGTTCCAGAAAAATGAAATGGTCAATAAGTATCAAAGAACTGTTTTTCAGCATTATAAAAGAAAGATATGTTTAAAGGGCAATAGCCAAAAATGATCTTTTTCTAATTTATACTGAGAATAAGGTCAACAGAATGATCTACTGTAATAACCAAGGCAGAGTTTCTGCTCTACTGTTTGCCATATTGGGAACTACAAACAAATAGAAAGGCAATTCCAATATAATGTCTTGAACCTTATCTGTTGGGAGGCAGAGTGCTACACTATCAGGTACACATAGCCTTAATAGGTACATAGCCTTAATAGGTAAGACTGAAAGATAAATACAGGCACTAGATGCCATTAGGAGATGATACCATGTTCAAAATTCAGAATAGTATGAACTTGGGACATTCTTAAAATTGATTTGGTACTTTATGTTGAAATATTTCAAACAGTCAAATGATATAATTAAGTTTGTATTTATAAAAAATAACCTTCTTTAATCATAGTGGGTCTTTGGAAATGACCAAGACAAGAACAGGAAATCCAAATAAGAAGCTGAGTAATTAAAGGCACATTCAATCTGTTGTCCACTTATTCCTTTCCAAAGTATTTTTTGAAAGTCTACTATGTGAATTAGTTTAAACTGAAGGGGATGTGGTGGCTATAAAGCAAACTGACCAATGTTAAGAGTAATTGCAGAATTAGAAATGGTTGGATTTGGAGATTGTATTTATCGTGTATGTATATGTGTGTGTGCGCACAAGTGTTTGTGTGTGTGTAGAGTGTAAGAAGAGGGAATACTAATGGCATAATGATACTGGGAAATCCAAAGGATGCATGATATTGAACAATTATCATTTATTTTTTTAATTATTCAGAATGTTGACATTCAAAAGGTCAAGAAGTCCTCTCTCAGTATCTAGCATAATCTATCTAGTATCTATCTAGTATCTACCTAGTATCTAGATAATGATGGGAAGGAAATCTCAAATTGATTTAGTGAAAAGCACTTTCCTAACCCTTCTCTGATAATACCTTGGCTAATTAAGTATTAAAGCCTAATGAGTCAAAGAGCACCAAGGTAAACCTGAAGTCCCACAAATTCAGATTCCTTAATTCACAGCAAGAGAAATGATCCAGAGGACTGAGGAACGCATTCAAAAAATGAGAACACAAGAGAGGCTCCTGAGTGCTCGTCAGTTGAGGATCTGATTCAGGTACTCAGCCTGATTTTGGCTCAGGTCATGATCTCATGGTTGTGGGATTGAGCTCCGTGCTGGGCTCTGCACTGAGTGTGTTTGAGATTCTCTCACCTTCTCTCTCTAACCTTCCAATGCTCATGCTTCCTCTGGTCTCTTTCAAATAAATAAATCAGCTTTTAAAAAATGAGAACACAGATTCTTTTAGAATGTTTAGGTTCTTGTTGAAGGATTTTGTAGAGGGCTTCAGAGAAGCTGGTTTTTTTTTTTTTAATAGTTTAATGTCAAATTGGTTTCCTTACAACACCCAGTGCTCTTCCCCACAAGTGCCCTCCTCCATCACCACCACCTCTTTTCCTCCCTCCCCCTTCCCCTTCAACCCTCAGTTCTTTTTCAGTATTCAATGGTCTCTCAAGTTTTGCGTCCCTCTCTCTCCCCTACTCTCTTTCCCTCTTCCCCTCCCCCTGGTCCTCCATTAGGTTTCTCTTGTTCTCCTGTTAGACTTAATGAGTGCAAACATATGGTATCTGTCCTTCTCCGCCTGACTTATTTCACTTAGCATGACACCCTCGAGGTCCATCCACTTTCCTACAAATGGCCAGATTTCATTCTTTCTCATTGCCATGTAATACTCCATTGTATATATATACCACATCTTCTTGACCCACTCATCAGGTGATGAACATTTAGGCTCTTTCCATGTTTTGGCTATTGTTGACATTGCTGCTCTGAACATTGGGGTATATGTACTCCTATGCATCAGCACTTCTGTATTCCTTGGGTAAATCCCTAGCAGTGCTATTGCTGGGTCATAAGGGAGTTCTATGGATAGTTTTTTGAGGAACCTCCACACTGTTTTCCAGAACAGCTGCACCAGTTTACATTCCCACCAACAGTATAGGA
>NC_043703.1:36005266-36046292 GCF_006229205.1 Suricata suricatta
TTTCATTTCCCTTGCCTTTGGGGATGTGTCGAGTAGGAAATGGCCATGGTTGAGGTCAAGGAGTTTGTTCCCTACATTCTCCTCAAGGGTTTTGATGGTTTCCTTTCTCACATTTAGGTTTTTCAGCCATATGTAGACATAGGTGAAACAGCTGCAAAATTAACAGAAAACATTATTTCTTCTGAGGTTATGAACCAGCTATAAAATGTCATAATGATCCCTGTTTGATTGATCATGTGAGATGGGATTAGTTTTGAATTATTTGCTTTTCTCAGAAAGATTGGTATTTAGGAATCCACTAGGAATTTACTGGCTTAGCAATTAGATGTCCCCAGGAATGTATAGGAATAGCAAAGTAGATATAAGACATTATTGGAAAGATAGCAATGATCAATCAAACAAGGATCATTATGACATTTTATAGCTGGTTCATAACCTCAGGAGAAACAATGTTTTCTGTTAATTTTGCAGCTGTTTTACCTATGTCTACATGTCTACTATGCTGATCAATGACAGGCCTTTATTATTTTTTAAAAATTTTTATTTTTATTATTATTATTTTAATCTAACCTGATTTTCACTTTTTGTTTTTGAATAATTTTCATTCTTTCTTTACTCTCTGAGAATTTGATCAATCCTCCCTCCTCTCGCACCCCAATTTTGATTCAGGAACCAGAGGTTCATGTAGAAGGATGAGGTCTGTCAAAAAGCCATTCTTTTGGTAGGCCCCGACAACTGTGGTAGCACATTCATATGGGAGATGGTGGCTGGCCAAGGCACAATCTGCATAGTCTCCTGTTACCACCACTGGCCACAGTCCTCAGAAGGATGCTGTGATTTTGAGTATCAGAGCTGCTTCATCCTACCCCAGACTCTTATCTCTGCCCATTTCCCACTCTGAACATTTGCCCACAATTTTGTGAATTTCCTAATGAATGTTGGACAGTTCAGTTCAGTTTTTTTGTTGAGCATGCTTTCACAGCATATTATATACTAAATTTGGAACAATGCAATGTTGTTGACAAAGATAAAAACAACAAAAGGGGTATCCAGATTTACTTTCTGGCAAATCTAGTGCTGATGTGGTCTGAAGCGTATAGTCCTATTTGTTTAAGAATACACAGTTATTTTAGAATTTTATATATGACAAAATTATCTGAACATGTGAGACATTTCTAAGGCCTCTTTTAGGTGTCTTAAAAAGTACTCTTACAAATGAGCAGCCTGAAGCTTAAGTTTTACAAACTAAAGAGTAAATCTAATTCCAAGAATTTGGAAGTCAAACTGGCAATTTAGAGAACATACCTTTATTCTTCTTTGACTATTGAACCCTTCTTTGAGATTTATGTTTGTCATATATTCTTTCAAGTTCATTCTCTTCCATTTATGGGCCACTCTGTAGTTAGGTTGAATAATATAGATCATTGGGTTCCTTGGGACTAACTTTGTTATTAGGTGTGGATAAGAATTCTTATATGAATTTTTAAAAATATTTGTTATACAATCAATGTGAGTGAATGAAGGTAGTTAAAAATAGGAAAGCAGCTCTTTTGAGCAGTGTAGAGGCATGATCACAAGTCAAACACTGTTTATGCATATATTAACTTTATTTTAGTCAAGATATAATAATATCTATTGAATTGCGTAATTTCTGACTAAAATCACTTAATAGATTGTTAACAGTTTTTTAAATAGTTTGAATAACTCTATTTAATGAGAATATTATAACCAATTTGTAAAAGCTGTCAAAATTCAAAAGGTAATTATAAGGAACTCATGTGTACTAGATTTTCTTAATTCAGTTTCCAGAAGAAATGGTCAAATTAATGTCGAAGATAGTGGAGTCTTTTCTGTATTGTCATTTGCAATATTATTAGACATTTCTTTGCCATGGTTGATATGGTATTAATGAACGGCATTTCAAGGTTAAACAAAGTAGAGTCATTATCTTATACAAGAATTTAAGTAACTTTAGATGTTGAATCCCACGTTGGGACTTATTTAGTAATCATAAATAAATAACATGCATGGCTTAAACTGAGCTACAGGCAAAGAAATAGCAGAGGGATGTCACTCCCACCTGCTCTGTTATCCTTCTTCACTTCTAAGTTCTCTCCAGTTGTCTGTGTTCTTTGCTGATAGATGCTAAGTCCTTATTATAGGGTCGTCTTCCCAATGTGGTTTAATATTTACATAATCATGACTTTGAGGCATCTTACTTTAATAGCAAAGTAATCCTGAGGTCTCCTCTCTCAGCTCTCTTTTTGAAACACTTGAATATTCCATTTATTTGTACACACTTTTGGTTAGTCTGTCCAGGGTTCATGAGAAAACACTATTGCTAATCAGTCTTGTATAGTGCCTTGTGTCTTTTTTTTTGGTCTGTATTTTGCTTTGTTTTGTTTTTACCAGAACTAAGATGCTTACTTACAGTATAGCACTTACTCAGAGAAATAAATGAACAATTAATGTACAAATAAATACTTAATAGAAAAACAAAATGCTTAAGAATATGAATATTCATAGTCCATGAGCAGGCATATAATCAACAGACGAAAATTGTGATTATTCATTTAATGAGTGTGTGTGTGTGTGTGTGTGTGTTTTAATGTATCTGCAAAATGAGCAAGCACATTTCTGCTTTCAAACATCATAATGCTAAAGAAACATTTTTAAGGGACACCTAGATGGTTCATTCAGATCATGCAACCTTTGATATTGGGGTCAAGTTTGAGCCCCATGTGAGGTGTAGTGATTACTTAAATAAAAACAAATTAAAAAAAAATAATAACTAAAACCTCATTCTTTACCACTAAGTAAAAATGAGATTTGTTCCCCTCTGGTTAATTAAATATTTTAATTAGTGAGAAATCATGTGCCATATAAATGCTGTAAGATAAATTAGGACATGTTATTAAATCCAATATTAGTTTGAATGTTTTTAAAAATAAAAGAAAAATGAATTAACTACTTTAAAAATGAATATGTAGAAAAGGTAACAGTTTTAATTATGCATCACTTTTAGCTTAATAGTTCAAATAAAGTGTACTGCTTGAGGTTGCATTTCAAAAACATACTTTATAAATAACTTCTTCTTATATCCATTAACATCTTATTGTTTTTAAATGACAAGGTATGCTTATCTGCTTAATTAAAATATATATTCTTCATAATATTTATCCTTCTGTGAAAATAACTATAAGTTTATGACTTTAAGGAATGCTCAAGAACTATTTGTCCAACCTCTGTATTATATTTTATTAATAATAGCAATAAATAATAAAAACTGACTGATAGTTACTCAAACTCTGCTTGAATATATTCATTGCAAAGTAACTTACAATCTGGAAGAGGGAAGTGACTCATTGGCCTGAAAGATGCCCTTTCAATTTGAAGGAATGCAGACAGAAATCTATAAGTGATATAAAGCTCAAAATTGTTTTTTGGTATGACCTGTTCATTGCAGATAATACCTATAAAGCTAATTCTTCTGTATCATGATAGATCTTTAAACATTCAAAACTGATTTAAATTTTCCCTTTGTAAGGTTTAAATGTCCCTCTTATCTTTAAGAATTCCTCATACAACACTTCAAAGATCTCTCATTATCCTCATTGTTCTTCCCTGAAGAGGATTTATTTTGCTTTAGTATCTTTTAAGAGATTGTCTTTATGACTGAAAACCATGCCAAGTTATAAGCAGAGAGTATCCTCTGCTTTAATCAACAATGTAAATGTTTGATTAAAATAAAGAAGGCAAAATATTGCTCTTGTTACTATCATGGCAATCTCAGACCATCATCAAAACAAGACATGTGAATAGAAAGAATGATTGGGTTGGCTAATGACTTTTATATCATTTAAAATATATACTGTTTCGTTGTTGATTCAACATTTACTCATATCAGAGGTTATGTTTTGCATGCAAGAGGGTGGAGAGACAAGACATCTGGAGGTGCTGCTCAGCTTCTCCACAGCTGTCACTAACTATTTATTGCTGGTGGGAACGTAAAATGGTATAATCAATGTCAAAGACAAAATGCATGGGACACTTAAGGACATGCTTTTACTCAGGTTATTGCAATAGGAATAATGTTCATTAATGAACAATGTCTCAAAGAAAAGAAGGGAGCCTGAGGTTTTAGAGCAGCAAGTAAACAAGGGAATCATCCTTGAGTCTCATGGGAGTCATCAAGGAGGGACGGAAATGGTTTTTATCTCAGGATACATGAGCACCAGGTGGTATTTCAAGTTACTTATGCCCCTGGAAAAAAGAGGGAGATGAGAATTCTTAAACATGCACAAGGCTCAGGTAAATTTCAGTATTGTCACTACTACGATAAAATGGAAATCACTCTCTACAGTCATTCTCTACCTCTTCCAGCTAATTATACATAATCTCAAGGATTATTCTTTATCACACAAAAAAATCTTCAGACAAAATATATAATAATCCCGATCTAATTTATTATGAATATACCAAACAATTTAGAAAATACCAAGAATGTATAAGGAAAATCACTTAAAGATATTGTTTTTCCAAAGTATATATTGTATTAATAAAACCCATAAGTGAATGGTGTGAATCCCCAGATCAAAACCATTTACTGAGAAGTATTAAATTCAAATTAAGGATGTTGGGACAAGTTTCATTTAAAAAGGATAAATGAAATTATGCCTCATCTTACTATATTGTTGTATAATTTCAGTCAAAGTGGATCTAGACTGTCATATATAGAAACATACCATAAATTCTGAGCGTATAGTAACTTCCCAAATATCAAATAATTTCTTAAATATTTGCACTAATAAAGATTCTAATACAAATTTAACTCAGAGAAGTGTGAATCTGTCTTCTTAAGAACTCTCATGTGACACATCAATAGTACCATATCAAATAAGCCTAATTATTTCTATTCCCTCTCTGTTTATAAGGTAAAGGAACAATTTGTTATTTTCCAGAACCCTCTGGAAAAAGCAAAGACAACTTGAGTTTCAAAAGATAAAATTAGGATAAAGTTTTCAGAAGTTAAAAATAGAAAAAATTGTAGGGATGCCTGGGAGGCTCAGTTGATTAAGCGTCCTACTTCAGCTCAGATCATGATCTCATGGTTTGTGAGTTAGAATTCTGCATCAGTCTCTGTGCAGCCCGCTTTAGATTCTGTGTTTCCTTCTCCCTCTACCCCTCCCCTGCTTGTCCTCTGTTTCTCTCTCTCTCTCTCTCTCTCTCTCAAAAATAAATAAACATTAAAAACAATTTTTAAAAATAGAAAAAAATTGTCAAAAGATTTGAACGCTTGATTAAGAAAGAATCACAAAAAACTAAGAAACAGTATTTGACAGCCCATATGTTCAAAGTAACAAAGGTTTTGAAAGTAAACAGAGGAAGAACATGCCTGCATAGAACCTTAGCTGTTCCTTAAGTGAGACACTTGTTTTCTTATGTAAATAAGAATATAATACAACCAGCGTAAACACTGGAAGGCTGTTCTGGTAAGACACAATACCTGTTATCTAGTAAGATTAGACAGAAAGTAAAGTATAATTTTATAACCTTTTGTTAAGAGTTATAATACAAGAACAGAGAGAAAACAAAATTCCAGTTTTGCATCAGCATAATATTTGATTATAAGATTTTTTTGCAAAATGTTTTATTTGCTTACTTTTTTAAAAGTTAGATTCTATGTCCAAAATGGAGCTTGAACTCATTACCCCAAAATCAAGAGTAACATGCGCTACTGACTGAGCCAGCCAAGCTCCCCTTTATAAATAAATAAATAAATAAATAAATAAATAAATAAATAAATAGGAATTTTAGGAATAGTTAATTTTTGTAGATGGCAATTTACCTTTAGACAAAACAGAATAATCTTTTGTGTTTTGTTTTGTTTTGTTTTGTTTTAAGGATATATGTAGTCTAATTTGGTTATAGCTCATCTGGAGATAAGAGAATATTACATGCTCCCAGAAACTTAAATACATAGATTTGTCTAGAGAGGTCATAGCATCAGTTCTAAAATGTCCACTAAAGGCCAAACATACTCAGAGAAATACAAAACTGAATAGTTTATATCAAGGAACTGTTCTCTTCTCATTAAGTTCAAATTCTTAATTGATTTGAGCTCAAAATTGACAAATAGAAAGAAAAGCAAATCAGAATCTCTGTTGCCTTTCACCCAACAGAGACAAGATCTTTATAAACCATCTATTTAAAGAAATCACAAATTGATCACGCTATAAAGCCAAAATAAGCTAGCACCAGATATAAAAATAAATTCTTGCCATGTCCTTTCTCTCTCTTTGAGTACTCAAAAGTATCGGTCAGTCCTTGTTTGGGAGTTCACCATTGTGTCCTCCTGCAGTCAGGAGTGGAGCACAAGACCAAGAGGCCTTGTTGACTTGATGGAGTAAATAGGAATCTAAAAGTGTGATCCAATCCATCTAAGTTCTGGTACCAAATTTTAAAAGTCAAAATGTACCAGAGAATTAGGAAGATGGTTTTATTCAAACGTTTGCAATAGGGACAACAGTAATTAATGAAGAATGTCACAAAGAAAAGGAAAGTGTCCTGGGATTTGTAGAGGCAAGTAAACAAGGAAATCATCTGAGAATCTTATGGGAGTCATGAGAAAATATGAAAAGAGTATTTATCTTGCAATATGCAAGGACAAAATGGCCCTTTGTGTATAGCCATTTCTCTGGAACATGAAAGGATGATGAGGGAAAGTTTGAAAAACAGAAGTGTGGGATAACCTCTTAACTTATCACTGTTTTCTGAGACCATAAGTTTCAAGCTATAATTATGACCTCATAATTACTTTCCCACGTATTAACACAAATGATTAAAATATATGCCTGGAAAAATACTTGTATACAAATATTTATAACTGCTTTATTTTTTAATTTTTATTTATTTATTTATTTTTCAGAAAGAGGGAAAGTGAGTGGGAGAGAAGGGAAAAGGGGGAGAGAGAGAGAGTCGTAAGCAGGCTCCATTCTCAGCATGCTGAGCAGGGCTCAATGTAGGACTCAATCCCATGACACTGGGATCATGACCTGAGCAAAAATCATGAGTCAGACACTCAACCATGTGAGCCATTCAGGTGTCCATCAACATGTGAAAGAATATACAAATTGGGGTATATTCATGGAAGAGAATTCTCAGAAATAAAGAGGGCTTCAGCATCAATTTGCAACAAAATGGATTAATATCCAAACTTTAAACAGGGAGAATGAAAATAGAAAAAATAGTGCATGCTGTATGACTCCATTTATATGACTCTCTAGAACAAACAAGTCTAATCCATAGTGATAAATAGTACACTTGATCTTCGCCAAACGGCCGAGAAGCGATCCATGGTGATAAATAGTAATAGCAGGTTGGTGGTTGTCTGAGAGAACTCAGACATTAACTGCAAGAACGCACAAGGGAGTTTTCTGGGGTGATGTAACTGACTATGGTGGTGGTTACCATATATGGGTGTGCGCATGTGTATGCATATGCACATATGGTGACATGTAGCTGGATCGTTGTATATTACTCTATAATTACTAGTACATACACCATACCATAAAACTATAGACAAAATATGTGTACTTTAATGAAAATCAGATATCACCAATACTGATTGTAAAGACTATATTAGAGAAAATTAACATATTTTATTGCATATTTTTAAAATAGTTGAAATGCTTAGGGAGAAAAAAATGGTTTTGACATAAATATTGACAAAAAATAAATAATTCCCTTGGTTATTGTTCTGCAAAAACCATCTTTCCTTTTATACATTTTATTTTTCAATATAGATACACACTATATTGGAAGATAAGGGATGCCATATGCAAAGTGGTAAAGAGTAGGTCTTTAGAGTGAGATTGCCTCCATTCAAGTGCTATTTCGCCCTCTATCTAGTTGTAAGACCTTGAGCACGTTTCTCAAATTCTCTGTTAATGGCAATGATAGTAGGGGAATCTATCATTCATTATTGGAATTAAATGTTTTAATATGTGAAAAACACTAATTTGTGTACATAGAATATACTAAGTTATATTTCTGTTATCTACTTTTCTTGTCTCTCTTTTTCTTTTTATAATTATTAAAATTGGTAAAAAGAAAAAATATAGCTGTTTCACTGCATTAATATAGGCTACACAAAGAAAAACACACTACAGAGACTTTCTCCATAAATGTTGTAAATCTTAGAACAACTATTAGAAAACAAATACTAAATTAATTCACAAGAAGCCATTTGATCCAACAAAATTACACTTCTAGGTATTTACCCAAGAGAGATGAAAACATATGTCCACAAAAACATTGGAAGTAAGCCAAACGTCCATCAACAGATTTTGTATAAACAAATCTTGGCATATGTATATAATCCATTACTAACTAGCAATAAAACAGGAACAAATTAATGATATTGGCAAAACAAAATCTTTAAGCTCAAAAATCGTATGCTGAATCAAAATATACAAAATGTATTACTTCATTCATTTGAAGCTCTAGAATAGGCAAAACAAAATATTATCTTACAAATCTTATCAGTATAGACTGAGGATAGGAGTGAGGAAGGTTTGGCTGCAGATGGATATGAGGGAATGTCTTCCTTTGTTGGATATGTTTTATATTTTGTTTCAGGCCTTGGTCTATAGGTACATACATTTATTAAAAATCACTGAATTAAACACGTAAATATTCATTTTTTATCTAACACATACTTAAGTAGAATTCATTAAAATACTCATGAAGGAGATCGAGCTTGTAAAAGCAATTTAGATTAATGTTTCACTAGTGTATATAAAAGATGATATGTCATGGATGACATTGACTTATGTTTTACTGCATAATGAATAGACAGTGACTGCATTGACTTGGGCACCTATGAGACACTGAATGTACAATACTAAAGAGCAATATGTTAACAAGATTCAATAGAAGCAGTAGTTGTAATGGGAAACCAAGAAAATTGGTGTCAAAATGAAAAAAAAGTTACAATTTCATTAAAAGGGGGTGTTATATCTTTTACATGCTGCAGAAATGTCCACAGTTATGGTTTTGGGCACTTAACTTACCAGTTGCTGTGGAGAAGTTATTAATGTAATGGTGGGTCAGAAATCCAAATTATTTGGCTTGAAGTATGAATGAGAGGCTTGAATAAGAAGATAGTGAAGACATCTGTTGAAGGACAAAAATAGTTGCATATCTAGAAAGCTTTTGGTGAAGTGAGAGTAAAAATGATATTGTAGACAATCATGTTTATATTGGACTCAATAAAATACATGAAGCTAAGGGTACAGGACAGAGAGGTGAATGTCTGAGCACGTGGTCTAGTATTTAGGAATATTGTCTGGGTCAAAATAAGAAGAGTTAATGCTGGATCAGAAGAGTAACAATTAATTGATGTAATAAAAAGGAATAAAGTTCTAAAGGCATAATCTTTTCATGTATCTCTATGTATGTAAGGTATGTATGCAGAAATTTTTCATCTGTTTTCTGTAAATTTATTTTTACATCAATAATTTCCTAACTAAAAAACTCAAAGATAAGGGGAAATACATTTATTTTATGTTTGCTGAAAGTGATGATTTATTTAGTATCCTAAAATTTTCATATTGTTTATTAATTAGAATTAATTAATTAGAAAAAGCCAGGGGGTGCCTGGGTGACTCAGTTGGTTGAGCCTCCGACTTCAGCTCAGGCTCGGGTCATGATCTTGCAGTTCGTGGGTTCAAGCACCTTTTTGGACTCTGTGCTGAGGTGCTCAGAGCCTGGAGCCTGCTTCAGATTCTCTGTCCTCCTCTCTCTCTGCTCCTCACTGATCAAGCTCTCTCTCTGTCTCTCAAAAAATAAATAAACATTATAATTAATGGTTTTTCTTTTCAAATTAAAATAAATTTGAAATTTAGCCAAATTGAATAAATTTCACTAGTTGTTCATGAATTATTACATTCCTAAAGAGATTGTTAACACAGTTGTGGTCTCAAGAAATATTAACCTGATAATGCTCATAAATGCACAAATATGTACTGCTAATGCCAAATTCAGACTAATGCCAATATTAAGGTTTGCACCACTAGAGGAATTGGGAGTTTATTCCTAAATAAGAATTAAAAGAGACTTTATGGAAATAAATTATATTGTTGAAGATAGACAAGGTGTAGAAAGGGAAAGAGAGAGGACTGGAAGGATCAAGGGAGGTGCAGAGAGAGAGAAAGAGAGAGAATGAATATGTCCCAAGGTTAAAAATGTGGAGACAGAAGACACAAGCATATACTAGAATACTAGTAGAAAATTAGTGGTGGTGTTTTTTTTTTTTTTTAAGGACAAAACTTGATATGAATCCTACCAGTGATATGACTTTGAAAACATTTCCTAGCTAGCCCTTTGGAAGTTCAAATTTCCTTCTAGAGGCAAAGTTACAATACCTATACTACACAAACATACTCAGCACCCACTATAGTCTCTGAGCAGGAAGTAATTATGGGGAAATGATGGTGATTAAGACTGGAATATTATATTTGAATGAATGATGACTTGGGTAAAGAATTGGAAATTTACATGTAGGAGCAGACATAAATGTCAACACATTCAGAACTATTATGTTCTTGGGAAAGATAACATCAACAGTTAAACCACTATATCCCCTTCCTCCCAAATAATGCATTAAACTAGATACATTAATGTTGGATTACAATACTCTCTTTTTTATTTCATGTTTTTATGTAAGTTCTAGTTAGGTAACATAAAGTGCAATACTAGTTTCAGGAGCAAAATTTAGTGATTTATCACTTACATACAATACCTCGTGCTCATCACAGTAAATAACCTTCTTAATCCCTAACACCCATTTAACCCATCCCCCAACAACCTCTTCTCCAGCAACCCTGTTTCTATTCTATAGTTAAAATTCTCTTTAATTGTTTGTCTCCTTCTCCTTTCTTTTTACCTTTCCCCTATGTGCATTTGTTTTGTTTCTCAAATTCCACATATGACTGAAATCATATGGTATTTATCTTTCTCTGACTACTTATTTCACTTTGTAGAATACATTCTACACAATTCACGTTGTTGTAGATGACAAAATTTAATTATTTTCTATGGCTGGGTAATATTCAATTATGTATATCATCTATAATATTCCATTATATATAATACATATAACATAATGTAATAAATATTTGTGTGTATATTCTATGTATATGTAATACACACATACAAATACAATATTTGTTCTTCCAATCCATAGGCCTGGAATGTTTTTCCATTTCTTTGTGTCATCTGACTGGTGTGAGGTGGTATTTCATTATAGTTTTGATTTGTATTTCCCTGACGATGAGTGATGTTGATCGTATTGCCATGCATATGTCTTTTAGCTATCTGTGTGTTTTCATTGGAAAAATGTCTATTCATGTCTTCTGCCCATTTTGTAACTGGAGTTTTTGTTTTTTGGGGTGTTGAGGTTGATAAGTTCTTTATAGATTTTGGATACTAACCCTTTATGGGATATGTTATTTGCAAACATTTTCTCCTATTCCAAAGGATGTTTTTTAGTTTGTTGATTGTTTCCTTTGCTGTGCAGAAGATTTGTACCTTGATGAAGTCCCAGTGGTTCTTTTTGCTTTTGTTTCTCTTGCCTCTGGAGATGTGTCTAGTAAGAAGTTGCTGTGGCCAAAGTCAACGAGGTTGCTGACTGTGTTTTCCTCTAGGATTTTGAAGTTTTCTTGTCTCACTTTTAGGTCTTTCATCCATTTTGAATGTATTTTAGTATATGCTGTAAGAAAGTGATTCAGATTCATTCTTCTGTATGTTCCTGTCCAGTTTTCCCAACATTGTTTGTTGAAGAGACTCTTTTCCTATTGGATATGCTTTCCTGTTTTGTTAAAGTTTAAGTTGTGGATCCATTTCTGGGTATATCTGTTCCATTGATCTATCAGTCTGTTTTTGTGCCCACACCATACTGTCTTGATGGCCACAGCTTTGTCATATAGCTTGTACTCTGGAATTGTGATGCCTCTAGATTTGCTTTGCTTTTTCAATCTTGAAAAAATTCTTGAAAAGACCCTGGCTGTTCAGGGTTTTCGTGGTTTTATACAGATTTTAGGATTGTTTGTTGTAGCTCTGTGAAAGATGCTGATTGTATTTTGATAGTGATTATATTAAGAGTGCGGATTGCTTTTGGCAGTAACAATTTTAACAATATTTGTTCTTCTAATCTATAAGCATGGAATGTTTTCCATTTCTTGGTGTCCTCTTTTTAAAAATTTATTTATTTTTCAGAGACATAGAGGGACAGAGCACAAGCAGGGGAGGGGTAGAGAGAGAAGGAGGCACAGAATCAGAGCAGTTAGCACAGAGCCTGATTTGGGGCTTGAACCCATGAACTGTGAGATCATGACCTGAGCCGAAATCCGACACTTAACCAACTGAGCCACCCAGGCGCCCCACTTGGTGTCCTTTTTAATTTCTTTCAAAAGTTTTCTATAGGCTTCCCAGTATAGATCTTTTACCTCTTTGGTTAAATTTATACCTAGGTATCTTATAGGTTTTGGTGCAACTGTAAATGGGATCAATTTCTCAATTTCTCTTTCTACTTCTTTATTATTGGTTTATGGAAATGCAACAGTTTTCTGTATGTTGATTTTGTATCCTGTGACCTTGCTTTCAATGTTGGAAGCAGCCAAAATATCCTTTGATAATTGGTACATATAACCAATAAATATTATTTAGTGCTAAAAAAATGAGTTATAAAGCCATCAAAAACCATGAGAAAAACTTAAATACATATTCTTAAGTGAATGAAGACAATCAGACAGGCTAAATACTATATGATTTGAACCATATTATACTCTAGAAAAGGCAAAACTATGAGAACAGTAAAATTATTAGAGATTGCCAAGTTTGATGGGGGAGGGATAATTGGATATAGCACAAAAGATTTTTAGAGTGGTGAAAGTATTCTGATACTGTAATGGTGTATACATCTCATTATACATTTATCAAAGTATAAGAATGCACATAACTAAGAGTAAAACATAATATAAACAGTGAACTTTGGGTGATAATGATGTATCAATATAAGTTCATCAATCAAAAAGATACCATTTGGGGATATATATTATAATGGAGAGGCAATGCATGTTTGGGGGAAAGGATTATATGAGAAATCTCTGTACCATATGCTCAATTTTGCATTTAACTTAAATGCACTTAACTTTCAAGTTAACAAATACGTTATGGAAAACGTTTCAGAACATCAAATTCACTTGCTTTTGTTTGAAAAGTTTCTAAAAGTAATTCCCGAGTTTCAGTGGTATCCATTTGCAAAAGAAAAAGTCATTGATCCTGGACCCTTCACAAAGTTATTTTTGTGGAGATAAATAACTTAAAAAACTTTTAATAATTGTCAATTTATATTATTACTTGTGTACAACAGAGAGGAAAATGATAGTTATTCCATACAACTCTCTTTCCTAACAAGGAATTATATGCCACATATATTCTCCAGGATAACTGTAAACAATCAGTCAGGATAATGGTCTCTTTCTTCAAATACCTGTATCAGCCTGGTTCTAACAGTCAGGCATAATTGCTGCAAGTTGTTTTAAACACCTTCTATTTGTGTTTTTAGTAGGTTTTATGCAAATAATATGGAATGAAAATAGTTGTGTTTAAATAACTTAAGAATAAATCAACTATTACATTCTAACAGTCCAAAATCTTTGAAGAACTATTTAATCCTCACTGTATTGGACATAGTAATGATTAAATGAGTTTTGAATCCCATGAATACATGTTAAAATAAGGGAGAAACTCTCAATATATGTTGCTTTATAACAGAATTCTCTTCATATATATTAATATTCTGATCTTACATATATTGTTATTTGCCTTCATAATACTTCACAATAAAGCATTTCCAATAATACTCAGAATCATTAAGACTCTACCTATACTTATAGCTTATATTCAGTAATATGCTTATACACCTAAAGAAAATTTTGTAAACATTTAATTAGCATTTATGATTAGTAAGCATGTATTATTCAGTCATGGAAACAGATGATAAATCACAATTGATTTTAGTATATATGGGGGAAGTACTTGGAAGAATTTAATTACTATATAATAGTTGCCTCAAGGAGATCAGGTCCTATTTTTGAGCTGGAGTAATAAATTTACTATTATTTATTAGCATATCCAATTTATGAAATAAATGAATCTATAGAGATTTTCATTAGTACTTTATGTTTTGTACAATTTATATAATGAATGAATTTAGTTATTGGACTTATCCTAAGTGACAGTCTAGGAATTATTAAACTTCATTTTCTGATGCTATAAGATTCAGTTTGAGGGGCACCTGGGTGAGTCAGTTGGTTAAGCCTCCAACTTCGGCTCAGGTCAGATCTCACATTTGTGGGTTCGAGCCCCATGTCAGGCTCTGTGCTGATAAGCTCGGGGCCTGGAGCCTGCTTCTGATTCTGTGTCTCCCTCTCTCTGCCCCTCCCCCTCTCATGCTTTGTCTCTCTCTGTATCAAAAATAACTAATACATTAAAAAATTTTAAAAAAAGATTCAGTTTGATATCCCCAATGACAAATATTTACTATATAAGTGACTGAGGCTTTTAGCCAGTCAGAAATAACATTAGAGTATCATATGACTGTTATGGGCTTGCAGTTTATCACCTCACAGCTTATCTTGCTTTATATATAGATATGCTACCTACAGAGGAGTGAGAAATGATGGACTGTCATTGTTGTCATCAAAGGGAGTCGATACGTTCCTTATTTTACTATGCCTTAGGGTATTTTACTTACTTTTTTTCCTAATATCTCTACAAAGGCAGAGGATACATCTGATAACAAACTTTATCTTTGTCAGACATAGAAATAATATAAATGGATTCTCCTTTTATAGAAAAATAGGTTCTTATAGTTTAAACACTTGAATATTACATTTAATATCCTGGAAATGTAAAATTTATTTTAATATAAATGTTAATATTCAATGCAATAAGAATCTACATTATGTAAGAAAGAACAATAAGGCTAGATGTGCACTCCATCAACTTCTCTGCTGTTGATATTATGTTTACTACTGATACTATCCTCACATTGTAGACATCTGAAATTTAGCTTTTCAAAACTTACATTCCTCTTGACCAATATTCAGTGACAATTATCTTCCTTATAACATTGGAACAAGCAGTCCAACTTTCTTCCACATTCTAAAACTTGTCTGAGTCCTCACCAAAATCTAAAAGTAGCCTCTTAATAAATACTCGGTGATGGATTGATTTGTCAAGGAGTTTAATAATAAAAACAGTGTTCTTTTTCATACTTTGTCATTCACTCTTTTAGTATAATTAGCAAAAATGAAAAATGTACAAACTTATTGGGTGTGAACAAATAGCTATAAATATATTTGGACATTTTGTATTTATTATATGTAAGTATATGTAAACATATAAGTATTTATTAATAATTCATATAAAGAGACTCTATGTTTATATTATATAAATACACAGGATCTGTGTGACTTCTTTGGTTTGGGACTTGGTCTTACTGATAAAGGGACATACGAATTTACTTATTATATTAGTTTAATTATTAATATTAGATATTTATTAATTGGTTAATTAAGCACCTAGTAACTTTTATTGCTTAAAGATGGGGAAAAGGGGGCACCTGGGTGGCCCAGTCTGTTAAGCGGCTGACTTCAGCTTGAGTCATGATCTCACAGTTCTTGGGTTTGAGCCCTGCGTTGGGCTCTGTGATGACAGTTCAGAGCCTGAAGCCTGCTTCAGATTCTGTGTCTCCTCTCTCTGCTGTTCCTCACGCTCTATCTCTCTGTCTCTCAAAAATAAATAAACATTAAAAGAATAAAAAAAAATAAACCTCAAAAAAATGGGAAAAAAGCAATATGCAAGCTATTTAGGAAGAATAGTCATTCATTAAAATAATATTTTATAGAGAAAATGCATTTATGGTTTTATTTTTATTAGGTCCCAGAATTTTTACCTTAAATGCTGCATAGTTCTCAAAATCTGCCCTGTTACCTTCTTATAACAAAATCTAAAGGAACTTTTAACAGTGTTTTTATTAAAAGAAAACACTGTTTTTGCTGAGATTGAATAAATCAGCTTCTTTAAAATGAGTGCTAATGTAAGCATGTTTTTCTAAATAAGCTTGAAATGGGTTTAGAGATAGAAAGGAGGGTTGTATTAAAAATTACCTGTTCCACCTCATGTTGAGAAACAGAATTTCTAGCTGTTGAGATTTTGAGACTAGACTCTATTCTTTTCATGTCAGGAGTCTACTATAAAATTCCACATTTGGTTTGTCCAAATGTAGTTCACTTCTTTGTCTGTCCTGTGGTGTTTTCCAGCCCTGCCATCTGTGCTGGGATTATTTACAATAAATTAGGACACTTAGGTTTATTCCCTACCTGTAATCTGGCTCAAACTTCACTTAATATGTTGTCACCATCAATAGATTTCTACTGAGATTTCTTCCTCCAAAAACACCTGTAAAAATGTTAGTTGTATGCTTCCCTCTATCACTGGAATTTCCCCCCTTTTCATGTCTCTTCAGCTCTTCTTATAATTTGAGTGTTTTGTATTTTGTGTTTGTTTTTCCCATAATGCCCCTTTTGTGTACAGACACTTCCTGTCTGTTAATACTTAAAAAGCTCCTGCAGTTGCAGTTGTTCCTGTACAACAATTTCTATCATTACATTTCTATTCACACGAGTAAAAAATATAGGCTTTAACAATAGAACAATTCATCCTCACTTTCAGCCCAGAAAAAAAAATTGTAAGGTTTGTAAATCTACTTCTTCATTTCAACGAAAATTAAAATAAGGGTAAAGAAGCATGAAGCTAGTACAAAGGTAAAAGCGACAGAGGCAAGAAATATTAGTTGACGAAAAGAGATATAAAAGGGTGGTATATTATACATAGGCTAGTTCGAAGTCATATCAGAATGTGGCCATTGGTACTGGAAACAATAGTCATGTGATATTCAGAAGGTTCAAAGAACACCACTGAATTAATGCCAACGAGTTGATATTCTAGTATACAACTTAAACTGTCATAATTTTTTAAACTTTCCATCCGCTCTTTGAGAATGCTGAATAGGATAAAACTTATCAGACAGAGCTAAAGTTCTTTTTAAAGTTTCATGCTCAATGAAGTTTATCTTTGAGTCTATGGAAAATATTTTTATCAAAACTGACACATTCTCTAAGGAATGCAAGTAGGGTGTTTGTTAGATATTGTTGGTAGCATATTAGCATTAACATGCTCACATTCTCTATTTTTCATCTCCTATTTGTCTCAACGCTTTCTAATGTGAGTTTCCCTCACGAATACTTTGAAACGGTACACGTTGCCATACAATGTTTCTAGTTGTTTCCCACAACTAAAGGAATAATAATAATAAAAAAGTTGGTTTATACATCATGACAATAGTTGAAAATAGATAGAATTGGAAACTAAAGGAATAAAAAGTGCAAAATAGTTGGCATCATGTGCTTATTAAAGTTGTGTAAGGATGGCGCGCCTGGGTGGCTCAGTCGGTTGAGTGTCTGGCTTTTGCTCAGGTCATGATCTCCTGGTTCATGGGTTCAAGCTCCGTGTCGGCTCTGTGCTGACAGCTCAATGCCTGGAGCCTGTCTTCAGATTCTCTCTCTCTCTCTCTCTCTCTCTTTCTCAAAAGTAAATAAAACATTTAAAAGGAAATAAAGTAGTGTAAGGATAGGACCATTTCATTATCTTTGTGTTAATATTTTTGTCTGTGGTGATTTTTTCACTATCCAAGAAAAATATATGTGCCTTATATTAGTGATTTTCAATGCTGTGTACAACATTCTACATAAAATCAGTATATATTTATCTAGGACTTACATCAGCAAATTTTAATGTCCTACATCTACGTTAACACTATGGGGAATGTTATTGAAATCTGAAAATATAGAACCTTATTTCTGGTTTCATGGCATTCATTATATTTCAAACATTTAAATTACCAGAGACTATGCTTAAACTATGTAGACCCAATGACAAATTAAAGTAAGGAAAATACTGTTAGAAATATATAAACTCTAGGAAATAACTTCACATAAATGATGTTTACTGAATTTTATCCCACCTAGAAAACAAACAAAATTATCTTTATTGTAAAGTTTCTATTTTTAGAACATTGAAAACACAAAAGCAATTATGTTACAGAGCAGGATATAGGCTATCCCAAATAACTTTGATCCCTTGCAACTTTTATCCCCCTACTGATAGTACTATTTCAATGTCAGAATATTCCAGTAATATCAAAATAACTGCTAGGAACAAAAGCACCATCTTCTATTAACTTTTTAAGGAGAGTCTACCCCAAATAAAAACAGAAAAGCAATAGTGGGAGGAAATAAAAACATTTTGCTGCACTCTTTCTAGAAGTTACTGAAAGAAAAAATAAGCTTATCTTTTACCTTATTAAGTACACATGGTAAAAGATAAGCTTATTTTTTTTTCAGAAAATAGGCAATATGGAAGAAAGGAAATTTACTTAGTAGTGATATGGAATTACTCTTCCTCTCTCCCTTCTTCCTTCTCTCTCTCCTTGTCTTCCTTTCCCTACTCCTCCCTCTCTTTCATTGTCATTTTCTTTTTCTTCTTCTTGTTCTTCTTTTTCTTTGCTTCCAAAATTAGTGTACCCTTTAGCCATTAATTCGATTGAAGAATTTATAATGTGTTCCTTCTATATACCAGACACTGTGCTTGCCCTCAGAAAACAGTGGTCAACAAAAGAAATATGGCCAACCAAATTTTCTTATTCAAGAAAATTCCCACTGAAATATTTAAAAACTGATAAATGACTTAGCTTATGTTATGAAAGTACAGAATAGGGACTATAAATGAAAATAAATTTATGAATCTAATACTTTATTCAAGGGAGTAAAGCAACGAAGAGGTCACTTTCATAATAGCTTGGGTTTGGATATTATAAATGAAAACAAATAATTACCTTGAATATTAGAACTCCAACTAAATCATAAATGAATTTTTTATTTCCTCTTTCCTACTACCTTTTAGATATACAGTGAAGCCATTAGGAATGCTTATCTGCACTTCTAAATGAATGCCCTAGTGTATAAGATGATAGCCAACTGTGATAGTGGTCTTGGTCACCCAGCTGTTTTAGAAATACAGTCTGCCAGCAACTATGCTTTTATCCACAACAAAATCTGCCCAAGAGAAATGACCTTGCTGCATATTTATAATTTCAAAGGAAATTTCAGAGAACTACTTTCATTTTTATCCAAAGAAATTGGACCAGCCAAACAAGATGAATGAAGTCTTAACTGAATGATTTTGGCAGTGAATAAATCAAAGTTTAGAAGTTGCTGTTAAGTGATTTTAGCTGTTAAAATGCCTCTAAGGTTTTATACAAGAAGGGCAAGCTGCTATTCAGTCATCCTGCAGTACAACAAGCTCTTAAACGTGAGCATGCCTCTAGGGTTTGGTAGAAATAAAATCAATGAAACAATAAAATGATCAGAATTTTATTGTATGCAGGGATCTTATGACATACTCAACTTGCATATCCATACTCTATATAATTAAGCCTATGTATGCCATAAACATATATATGTATAAATTTTTCCACTAAATGTGACAGTAAATTCAGATGGTGAACTTAAATGAATTCTGTAAATTATTCAGAAGGAAATATCTTGAGAATAAAATTCTTCCTTTTGGGGCACCTGGGTGCAATCAGTAAAGCGTGTGACTCTCGATCTTGGGGTTGTGAGTTTGAGTCCCATATTGTGTATAGGGATTACTTAAAAATAAAATCTTTAAAAAAATAAATGTAAAAAATAAAATTCTTCCTTTTTACAATTTCCTAAGATTTTTGAGATAAAAATAAAACACAAACAGCAACAAATACCAGCAAGAACAGTAAAGAGTTATTCAGAATTCTAGATATTTTCTGAGTCTACATTTTTTTTACAATGAAATAGTCCAATCTTAATATAATCAAATTGCTCTTCAGTCATTTAAACTGTTGAATTTTGCTTATTGAAATGTGGTCCAGAACCTGACAAACAATTGTTGCTGTTCTTCTCTACAGATCCCTTAGATTTTCGCAGTAGACAATCCATGTTCACTTGGACTTGGGACTTCTCAGTGAACGATGCTCTCCATTTTTCCAAACGCTTAACTCTTGAGTAACTTTTTAGTATTTATCCTGCTTGAATTACTCTTTAAGTTAAATATTTTTTTCAGAAAATTCCCTTGGATCTGATCATTGAAGCTTTCAAAAATAAAACAATCAACTTCTCATGAAAAGTTGCACCATGAGAAGAGCAGTAACTATAGTTAGATCTGGATTGGTACCAATTATCTTCTAATCTTACACTATAACCATAGTACTTTGCTCTTTATCACTTCAGGCAGTTTATACTTGACCATTTAAGGAAATTAACTGATCCTATATTGTATAGTCTTTGCACTTGTGATTGGTATTGAATGATGCTTGGAAATGAGAAGCATACCTGCCATGTTGGTCATAATACCAACCATGTTTTAAGTCAGTATTGTTGTAAAGGTCTGTATAACAGACAGGACACTGTAATATACAAATTCAAACACAATTTAACTTGGTTAAAAAAAGAAGTCTATAAAGACAACTGGCTACCTTTCTTTACTTATTGTGTGTCTTGGATATCTCATTTAATAAGCACTACATCATTCATCCATAGCCTGTTGTAGACATCTACATAGTGTTGTCTTTGGGGAATTTATTTGACTTAAAAATTATAAATAACAAAGTATAAACTTTTTCAAAAGAAGTGGATGTATAAACTATACTAAGAATTACAACACCAGCTGTACCTACCTAGAGTGATCAAAAATGACATATGTCTTAGGTTTGGATTTAAGTCTCTACATTTTCTTACTAATTAAGCAGTGAGAAATTAGTTAGACTAAGAGTATATTTGTCAAAAATTACTCATATTTTATGGGAGAAGCAAAACAGTTTCAAGGCTAATAAGCATTTCTTGGCAAAACATACATTGTAAATTATAGTACTTTCCAGACCTCCAAAATGCAGATATGACTGTTTATCCCCAAGGAGGTATGGCATGTGTTATATCCCTGAGCCCCAACCATTCTTCAGGGGAAGATGTCAATAACTCACTCAGAAATATAAAATTAGATGTGTATATAACAATAGGTTTACTTATATTTACATATGTACTTGGTAAAAGTCAATATCATATTGAGGAAAATATTTCTAATTCTAATTTGATGAGTGTTTCATTTTTTTTAAATGAGTGTTGAAATCTGTTCAGTGATTTTTTTTATACCTACTAGAACTATTATACCATCTTTGCTTTTTATTTATGTGAAAAACAGATTACTCACAGCAAAATCTCTTGATGAAAACCAATGGCCATTCATGGTTTCCTTTATATTTATCCATCTTGGTGTTTGATGGCCTCCTGAATTTGTACACTAATGTTCTTTCCCATAAAACTTGTGAAATGTTTGCCATTTTCTTTAAGTGTTTTCTACCTCAGCCTCCCTCTACTTCCCTTCAGAGAGTTCTGTTACGCTGTTTGATACTGTCCCATAGGTCAATGCAGCTCTCATCTTTTGTCTTCAGGTCTTTTGTTGTTTTCCTTTCATTGTTCTTTATTTAAAATAATTTCCATTAATCAGTTTTCACATTCATTAAGAATTTCTTCTTGGGGCACCTTGTAGCTCAGTAAGTTAAACTTCTGACTCTTAACTTTGGCTAAGGGCATACTCTCATGGTTCATGGGTTTGACCCGTGGATTGTAAGTGTGGAGCCTGCTTGGGATTCTCACCACCCCCTCTCTCTGCTCCTTCCCTATTCGTGCACTCTGTCTCTCAAAATAAATGAGTAAACCTAAAAAATTCTATCATCTCCAATTTTCTCTTAAACTCATAGAAATTTTTCATTTAAATTATTGAACTTTTAGTTTAATTTTGGCATATTTCATTGTTTTTGCTTCTCTTCTGGATTTTCTTTCTTTTCATTCATTGCTTTCCACTCTAAATAAGATAAACATTATATTTTCTGCTTTAAACATATTTAAAATAGGGGCACCTGGGTGATGCAGTCAGTTCAGTGTCTGACTTTGGCTAAGGTCATGATATTTCAGACCCTGAGTTTGAGCCTCAGGTTGGGCTCTGTGCTGACAGCTCAGAACCTGGAGCTTGCTTCGGATTCTGTGTCTCCCTCCCTCTCTCTCTGCTCAACCTCTCACTGTGCTCTGTCTCTGTCTCAAAAATAAATAAATATTTAAAAATTTTTTAAATATATGTAAACATATTTAAAATAACTTCTCTAATTCGTCTCCTAAATCCAACATAGGGGCTTAATCATCACAGATATGCTTCAGGGATTAGTCATTCATCCTCTCAACATCCAGGCACTTTTATAGGTAGCTCTTTTTAGTCCTCAGGTGCCTGGCCACTCACAGAAATCATGAAATCAGAGTTGACCCCTGCAGAAGAAGGCCTGGGATGGCCACCCCAGGAAAGGTCTCATGCACCATGCAAAACCTATGCTCATTCTGTATTAATGTTGCTTTTTTCTGGGATCTGTCCCTATTTGTACCTGACAAAAAGAGCCTCAGTGACTCCTTTTCTATGCCATCAGATTGTAATCATCACTATCTGGAGTCAAGGGAACATGACATGAACATTTAAGCCCCTTCTTATCCTGGGGTTCTTAGTGCATTCATGGGGCTATGAGAGGACATTACAACTTTGCTTATCTAATTAAACATTAACTGTGAGTCATAAATACCTAAGAAAGGAATACTCATTTGGAAATACAGAATGTGGTATATAAGTTTCATCTTTGCAGTAGAAAATTAGTCATATACTTTATCATCTCCAGGTAGCTGGTGTCTATTAACCTTATTACTGACTACTTAGATATTTATAAAGGCGTTTATATATTTAAGTTGTTAGAAATAGAGTCTTGAAATTATAAATATTCTAATTTATAAAATACTATCACCAAATAATTCTAAGTAGCAATATTTCTTACTATACTACTTATGGCTTAGGAGAAGAGGATTGTTGATAATAGCCTATGATCTTTTATATTGCTACAGTATCAATTATAATATTTCCCATTTCATTTCTGACTTCATTTATTTGAACCTTCTATTTTTTTTATGTTTAGCTAAAGGTTTGCCAATTTTGTTTAAAAATACAGCTCTTGTTTTTAGATATTTTCTATTGTCTTTTAGCCTTTATATATTTCTACTCTGGTTTTATTTCCTTATTTCTGCTAACTTTGGGCTTAGTTTATTCTTCTACTTCTTGAGGTATAAAATGAGGTTTTTATTTGAGTTTTTTTCTTAATTTAGATATTTATCACTATAAATTTTCCTCTTGGGGACACCTGCGTGGCTCAGTTGGTTAAGTGTCCTACTTCAGCTCAGGTTATGATCTCACAGTTCATGAGTTCAAGCCCAATGTAGGGCTCTGTGCTAACAGCTCAGAGCCTGGAGCCTGCTTGGGATTCTGTGTCTCCCTCTCTCTACCCCTCCCCTGCTAATGCCCTGTCTCAGTCTCTCTCAAAAATAAATATTAAAAAAAATTTTAAATCTTCTCTTTTAGTACTGCTTTTTCAACATAAAATAAGTTTCAGTATTATGCATGTCCATTTTTGTTTGTTTCAAGATATTTTTTTATCTCCTCTTTGACCCATTTGTTGTTCAGGAGTACTGTATAATTTTCACATGTTTGTGAATTGTCCAGTTTTCCTCTTGTTATTAATTTCTACTTTCATTCCATTATGTGAGAAGATATCAGATATGACTTCAATCTTCTTAAGTTTGTTAAGACTTGTTTTGTGACCCAACATACAGTCTATCCTAGAGATTTTTCTGTGTAATGAATGGAGAATAGTTTTTATTCTTTCTATGCAGCTAACAATGTATGTATTTCTTCTAAGAATGAAAGCAATACAATATAAAGGTACATTGCAAAAAGGGAACTGATTATACTTACATAGATAAACAGTGATCACTTCTTATCTATGGGGAATATGTTCCAAGACTCTCAATGGATGCTTGAAACCAGAGGTAATATCGAACGCTAAATATACTGGTTTTTTTCTATATAGACATTCCTATGATAAAGTTTAATTTGTAAGTTAGGTACAGTAAGAGATTGTCATTTAACTATTGGTAAAATAAAACAAGTATCACAATATACTGTAACAAAAGTTATGTGAATGTGGTCTCTCTCAAAATATCCTATTGTAGGGGCGCCTGGAAGGCTCAGTCAATTAAGCATACGACATCGGCTCATTCTATAAAAATAGATTTGAAAACTAGCATGCAGGGGCGCCTGGATGGCTCACGTGGTAAAAGCATCCGGCTTCAGCTCAGGTCATGATCTCGTGGTTTGTGGGTTCCAGCCCCGCATTGAGTTCGGTGCTGACCGCTCAGAGCCTGGAGCCTGTTTCAGATTCTTTATCTCCCTCTCTGCCCCTTCCCTGCTCATACTCTGTCTCTCCCTGGCTCAAAAACAAACATTTAATTTTAAAAAATCCTATTGTATTACACTCGCTTTTCTTGTGGTGACGTGAAATGATAAAATGCTTACGTGATAGGATGAAACACAGGAGTGGCACAGCCGTGGAGACATGACATTAGGCCGCTGTTGACCTTCTGACTGTATCAGAAGGAAGATCACTGCGTCCACACCATGGTTGACCGTTGGTCACTGGAACCCTAGAAAGGGACACCGCAGATAAGGGACTACTATATGTGTACAAACCCACAAACATTTTATGCGGTTAATATGCTATGATGACTTATTGGGCAGCAGGTAATTTAGATTAGGTAGAAAGTGAAACCGCATCAAAGGGAGTCATATGTCAGTCAAGTTTTAAAGATGTAAAAATGCAAATCTTAAGAAGAGTCCAGAAGAGATTTTTATCAGAGTATACAGTGCAAATTCATTGAGACCAGAAATAGCTTGTGTTACAAGCTATTATGACTGAAGCACAAAAGGGGGGATGTTATCGGACGAGAATGTAAGGAAGCAGCAGCTGATAACCATATATGTATAGTATTATTTTTAGAATTGGGTGTTTGGGTGAAGATAATTAGAATTTCTGGGAAGCAGAAAATCTATTCCTAATGTTTGGAAAATTTAAATGCTTCTGTATATTAAACTAAATTTTATATATTTCAAAAAACTTTACATACCTTATGTATCATGTATTTATGGATTGATATCTAATAAAGGAAAATAAATATTCCCCAAACTCAACATGTCTTTTAATTTTTAGAGGTTTTTAATCATTTAAAAGAGGAACATAATGTTGTGAATTTCTAGGTATTCAAATATTTTTCTCACTTTCTTTTGACATTTCATATAACCTTCTTATCATGTAAAAAATTAATTATCCTGTTACCATGGAAGTATTTGTATTTTTACTTTGTATAACATTCACCAGTTATTCTCAAATGACAGTATTGTCTCATGTTTTAAGAAGCAAATAATTATGCCAAAATATCATTCCTGAAAACATTATTTATCAAAATATATGTTAATATAAGAAGATGGCTCAAACTTATGTTTTTATCTACCCACTTTTTTGACATACTGTATACTGAGTAAAAAATATGTGATTCCCTATAAATATAGACATTAAAGAGCACTCATTCTATAAAAATATATAACTTTTAAAACTAGCATGCAGGGGTGCCTGGATGGCTCACTTGGTAAAAAATCCTGCTTCAGCTCAGGTCACAATCTCACAGTTCGTGGGTTCGAGCCCCGTGTCAGGCTCTGTGCTGACAGCTAGCTCAGAGCCTGGAGCCTGCTTCAGATTCTGTGTCTCCCTCTCTCTCTGACCCTCCCCTGCTTGCACTGTCTCTCTCTGTCTCTCAAAAAATAAATAAAAATTAATAAAATTAAAACTAGCATGCATTGCCAACAAAAGCTCTTTATTATTCAATGAAATTAAAATGAACAAAGTTTGTATTTGTAAATGGAGAGGCAGCAATAGATTAGAAAAAATCTAGATAGTAAGATCAAAGATCTAGTCATGGATGAATATGATGGAAATAGGAAAAGTCACGGCCCTGAGAGGACACTTGCTGACCAGCTAATTTATATGACAATTACCGTCTTTCGGGATGATGGCAGGTCTTGGAATGAGTATAATAACTTAACCTCCAGATGTTAAATCTTCAGTTTATCATGAACAATAACTAGCATTGTAACAGGTGTGTAGAAAATTATATAGGCTTGGTGAGCTATAGCATTCTGATAAAACTTTCCATTCAAAACATCTAAACTATTAGGCAAACAGTGAAAACAAAACTATGTCTTCTTAAACAGAATTCCCTCTAAATCCTACATTAATTCTGTGGTTAAACAATTTTAATGATATTTTAAGTTATAAGTATAGTTTGAAGAAGTCTGAGATTGGTAGGACACCAACGTGCCAAGCAGAATAATACTAGAGTAGCCTGAGGGAAATCACCTTAATTTTAGACCATAAATTATTTTCACAAATAATTGTCAAAAAAAAGTAATTAATTCAATTTAAAAATGAAACAAAATAATCAAATATATACAAATATATCATGAGCAAGAAATAACAGATAAAATGGATATCACAAAAAGACTAGCTAAGACTAAGATCATAAATGTCACACACTGTTGCATGCAGATGATGAGTGACAAAATTCTACTATTGAAACTAATATTACACTATGTGTTAACTACCTGAAAACTAAATAAAACTTAATAAAGGAAATACAACACCTTGGTTATAAAACAAATGTTCTTATTCTAAATATTTATAAAAATCAATGACAAATCAGAAAATATCTGAAAGAAACAATATAAAATTCTAACATATTTAACAAGTAATCAAATACAGCCTACTGAATACAAAATACAATAATTGATAAAACTTAGAGGATGAGTACAAAGATACATTAGAAAAGGCAAAACAGGTGTACCGGGGTGTCTTTGTTGGTTAAACCTCTGACTCTTGATTCCAGCTCAGGCTGTGGTCTTACATTCATGGAACTAAGCCCTGAATGGGGCTCTCTGCTTACAGCGCTGAGCCTGCTAGGGATTTTTTTCTCTCCTGCCTTCTGTCTCTGACTCTCCCCAACCTGTGTTCTCTCTTTCTCTCTCAAAACAAGAACAACCAAAAAAAAAAAAAAAAAAAGGCAAAAGAGATCAACAGTAAATTGGAACACTGGTAGAAATAAGTAATTTGTAAACAATTTGTGAGGAATGAGGCAAAATTAAAGACAAGTAGGGACAAGAAAAATAAATAAGCAGTACCAATATTATATTTATCTAATGAGAATTTCAGAATGAAAGGGAAAATAAGAAGGGTAAAAACTACAGTATATTTTAAGAAATAATAGTTGATTATGTATTAGTTAATTATAATCAGCAATCCACATATTGAAGATGTCCAACAAATGTCAAGTGAGATAAATAAAATGATAAGTAGAAAGATACAGCTAAGTGAAATAAGTCAGACAGAGGAAGACAAAAACCATACAGTTTCACTTATATGTGAAATCTAGGGAAACAAACAAAAATAGAATCAGACTAATAAATACAGAGAAAAACTGGTGATACCAGAAAAGGGAATGGAGAGGAAAACCTAAATAGTTCGAGAAGATCAAGAAGAACAAATTTACAGTTATATAATAAATAAGCCATGGAGATGAAAAGTAAACTGTTGGGAATATGGTCAATAATATTTTAAGATTGTTGTATATTGACAGTTGATGATTACCTATATTGTGGTGACCACTGAGTAATTCATAGTATTATAGAATCACTATATTCTATATCTGAAACTAATATAACACTGTAGGTCAACTATACTCCAACAACAACAAACAAATTAATAAAAAAATAAAACATACAGTATAAGATGTAGTTCAGATACACTAAAGGATAGATACAGAAATCAATGAAAAAAATCTTAAACACAATATGAGAAAAATGACAACAAAAAATTTTAGGTAGATTGAATAATCATGATGAATCAACAAAGTAAGCAACAAGAATAAGATGAGCAACAATAAAGTGACATTTTTTAAATATCTAACTAAAGTTCTAAAGCAAATAAAAGGTCTTTCCAAAATGAAATGTAATAAAGATACTTTAAGACAAACCATGATAGACTTTATATCAGCAAATTCACAACAAAGTAATTTTAAAGAATATGCTTCAGGAAGAAGAAAGTGTTCCTATGTAGAGGTCTGAGATCCAAGAATGATTTTTGGGTAACACACAAAAGGAGGGAGCAGATGAAGTTGTAAGTTCAAAGAATTATTGGGGATATAGATAAAGGCGTCAATCAGTAGTACATTACACTACTTATGTTGTAATATTTACATTAAATGTTAAAAGAGAAGATTGAGAATGTATAATTTCCAAAAAGAGAATGAAGTAACTGAATTATTTTTTAAATAAAAAATTAAGGAAAAGAAAAATTCAAAATATGAAAATTCAAAATAAAAAGGCACTTAAAATACATATGTACACATAAATACACACACTACACTATACATTAAATTTATTTATATTTATATATGAACATTACATACCAACACACACATAATACATTTGAAAGTGTTCCAGATGAAAAATTGCTCAAGACTATTAAACCCAAAGCAATATATTAAAAATAAATCCATATTTAGGCAAAATGGAGATTATTTTCTGAGAAACAAGATTAATATTATTTAGAAAAAATATATTTCCATCACTAAGTAGAAGTGAATATGATACCTGATTTTTCAATATAGACAAGTGAATAGAGAAAAGAGCAGTGCCATCATTGTGGGAAATATATCTCAACAACAGTGAGTGTAAAATAATAATTTTAGAAAGACCAAACTAAGAGAATTCATTCGTAAAAGGTGGATTCTCTCTTTGTTCTCAAAAATACTTGAAACTCTCTCAAATTATTGACTATCTCTAAAACCTTTTATTTATGTGGGTTGTAATAATATTTATTGTTTCATAAATTTGAACTAATAACTAAAAATTTCTTTATGAAAGTCTAAATCTAGTTCATGTTTATATTAATACTATACTTTCATGAAAAATAACAAGATATGTTAAAACATAAACAATTTTTGGGAAGACTTTCATTGTTATACATTTTGCTAAGTATGGCTAATGTCTAACCTCATAGATAACAACTAGAATCTTATATTTGCTCTTTATTTAATGTTCTTTGTTGTATCAGTTGATTCAGATGAAGAAAGTTCATATGCACATATATGATTATTTTATACCCACAAGACCAAACATAGTGCCTTCTTAGAGAAAGTTAAGTTTGTTTCTTTTACATTTTTTAATGTTTATTTATTTTTGAGACAGAAGGAGAAGGGGAGAGGGGACAGGGAGAGAGGGAGACACAAGATATGAAGCAGGCTCCAGGCTCTGAGCTGTCAGCACAGACCTCGATCCAGGGCTCCAACTCTTAAACAGTGAGATCATGACCTGAGCCAAAGTCAGATGCTCCACAGACTGAGCCACCCAGGTGCTCCGAGAAGGTTAATTTCTAATGGATTATTTGGGATGAATATGACTTTATTACATATTAAAAGTCAAGTGGGGATTTCAAAGTAGAAGGGTTTTTCTGTAATTTTTTTTTCACCTTTTACCAGTAATGTGTACAGCAAATATTTCCTTCTGGTACTTCATATGCATTGCTGTACTTCCCCATACCATTCATCAATAACATGACAGCTGTTAAAATGTGATTAATCTTTGATCAACTCTCCATAAAATATGAACAGGTGTGAAGCTATGATTTGGAACCTTTGGTGAATCACTCATGCTTTGCAAAAGGAGTAACCTACTCAAGAAATATTGTCTATGATTTTAGTTTGATTGCATTCAACTTCAACAATCTGAAATGTCCAAAGAAAAGTCAGTTCTTTTCATTGTCCCCTTATAATCAATATATAAATAAATCAAGAATGAAATATTTAAATTCTTTTTATTTATTATTATGTTAACTTAGACAAGCAAGGTATTTTTTTTAATACTTTTGTATAATAAGAGTTTTGGAATATAAAATGCCTCTTAATGAAAGTTATTGTAACAGTATAAAAAGCAAAAATATATTTGTGAGAAATTTGATCTTGCTACTGTTTTTGCCATTTTATTCTACTAATGAATGTCATGCTTTGTCACATTCTTCTTTCAATAACAAGAAATAATTAAAAGAAACACTCATAACATAATCTCTCTTTGTTTAGATGTAGCATTAATGAGCTTAAGAGACTTAATATAAAAGGGCAATATAGATGACATAGTTTGACATTTATTGAATTATAATAAATTCAGAAAAAAGTCTCCATTCATAAGTAATTCTGTGTTTTGTAACCTTTAGAGTGATGATCTATATGGAAACAATAATTTTACATTTCCATAATTCTGATTTGGTATTTTCAAAAAGTGAATGAGACTCTTGGGGACATTTGAAAATGTACTACAAATATTACATAGTATTTGTATGTCGATATTAGATTTTTCAGATAACATAGTAGTTTTTTGTTTATGTAGGGAAAATTCTTTGAGGAAAAGAGCATTGATATTCAAGGATGAGTAACTTTTTAAAAAAATATTTATTTTCGAGAGGGAGAGCAGAGAAGGGACAGAGAGAGGGAGACAGAGGATCTGAAGCAGGCTCTGTGCTGACAGCAAAGAGCCCAATGTAGGGATTTAATTCAGAAACCCAGAGATCATGACTCAAGCTGAAGTCTGACCCTAAACCAAATGATGCACCCAGGTGCTTCGGTATCTTACAAACTTAATGCCTGAAATCTGATTTTGTATTCGCCTATAAAATGTATCACTAGCTATGTATTCTGTGTGTTTGTGCATGTGTGTATGTGCATGTGTGCATGTGTATGTGTGAAGGAGGAAAAGTGTGAGTGAGAAAAAAAAAGGAAGAAACAAGGAAGGATTAACAACTGTGAAAAAATTAAAATGTTAAGAATCACCAAATTATGTAGTGACAAATATACAATGTTAATTGTCTTACACTTTCTACTTTTTGTTAGAATTACAAAATTGAAAGTAAAATGAAAGAGACGGTTGAAAACACTCATATGTAAATATTTTAGGGACAGATAGTCTGAATTTCTTCTAAGGTATGCCATATTTTAAACGGTCGAGGATATTATCAACTTCACATTAATTTTGAACACAGTCATTTATTTGGAATTTTTATTACAATGTCATAACAGTCTGATATTTTCACCTACCAGTAGATTAACTCTTTTAAATCAAATATTATCTAAAATGTGCTCCATGAACCACCAGATTCACCATCCCTGTGATATTGTTAAAAATGTAAATTTTTAGGGAATAAACTTCAGAACTACTGAATTAGAAATTCTTGGAACAGAGCCCTATAATCTCTGTTTTAACAGGCCATTCCTTTGACACTATTGTACATTAAAGTTTTCATATGACTATCTTAAATTTTTGAGTTAACTTTAGATATTTGTATATTTATTCAATCACCCATTTATTCATATATTCATTTTTTCAAATAGCAAATATTGATGGCTCTTTCAAAGTATATTGAACAAGCAGAAATTGATAAAGCAAAAATCTCTTAGTTTAATGATTTCTCAGGCAGAGGAGAATTCACCTACATTATCCCAACAATTGCATATGCTAGGTGCCAAAAAGTTACATGTGGACACACAGAAGTCCTTTGTAGGATATTAAGGATAATGTTGTCAAAGCCCACGATTACTGATTTGACTCATGGAAAGCATATGATAGATATATATTGGATTTCTCTAGGCATTCTTAGCTTTGGGAGTAAAGGTACATATTAGGAACAAATTTAGATTTAATATGCAAGAATGTTAGACCAACTAATATGAGCAATCAAGAGATTGGCCAAGTTTTGGAAGTAGGCCTAATGATAAATTTTAAATGGATAAAAACGAGGAAAGTAGGATGATATAAGGGAAGGGGAAGGGGTCGCTGTGAGGCAATACAGAGTACTAGTTGAATCAATTAAGGATTCCAGAAGGTTAATTGATTGCTGAAAATGGAGTACTGATGGTGGTAAGGGGCCAAAAAAGGTAACTATGATTAAAATGTAGAACATTTTAACTTGAGATATTGTAGCCCCTTCAGGTCTGAGTAGTGAAATGCCTAGGATGTTGCCATGGAAGTGAGTAATGGAAGTAGGGTGGAGTTTAATATCAAGAGAGGAGAACACTTCTGGTTAACTGAGAAACCAGGTTGCTGGTTACATAGACCATTGACAGGATTAAATTTTGGATAGTGATTGTGACCCAGGATTTGTACATGATCTCTGTGCCAAAAACTATGAAATGCTGATGAAAGAAATAAAAGAATACTAAACAAACAGAAAGAGGTACATTTTATTAGATATATATCTAAGTATTTCATTTTTGTTGCTATTATAAATAATACTTTTTTACATTTTTATATTACATTATTCATTATTACTACACACAAAAATATTTTTGTACATTGACTTTGCATTCCACAACCTTGGTGAATTAACTTACTATTTTTGTAGCTTTATGCGGATTATTTGGAATATTCTTTGTAGATAGCAGGCATTTTTATTCATTTTTATCAAATATATATTTCTTTTATTCATTCATTCATTCATTCATTCATTCATACATTTTTGCATTCATCCTCATATGGGCTCTCTAGCACATTGTTCTATATGGGTGGTGAATGCGGGTATTCTTGATGTTCAGATGTTCTGTTGCAATTTACTGAGGTTTTGGGGTGTTTTTCTTTGGTTTGTTTTTCTTTTAATAAGGAATGGAAGTTGAAGTTTGTCATATAGTTTTTCTGAATCCACTAAGATAATCCTGTGGTTCCTCTTTATGAATCTGTTTTTAAGGAATTACATTTATTGATTTTCAAATGTTGACTCAACCTTGCACTCATATGATAAACCCTGCTTGCTCATGATTTTTCTACCATTTTATATTTTACTGTGTTCAGTTTCTTAAAATTTTATTGATAAATTTTACATGTATTTTTCGTGAGTGATGTTGATTTGCAGTTTTCTTATATATTTCTGGATTTAGCATTATAGAACCTTGGTTTGAAAAATGAGTTGTAAAGTGTTTCTACTTCTATTTCTGGGACATTTGCATAAAAATAGCATTCGTTCATCAAATTTTTGGTGTAATTTGCCAATGAAGTCATTTGGGCTAAAGTTTTCTTTGTTGAAGTTTTAAACTTGTAAATTCAATCTTAATAAGAGACAGGCTGAAGTAGGATACCTCTATTTTGGAGGAAAACATTAAAAACAATTCTATATTTTAAATTAAAGAATAAAAAGTTATTTTTGTTAATCCTTCTAACTTATATTTGACGATCTTGCTTTCTACTGGTATTCAATTCAAAAAATTAGGCTATCCTCAATATTCATTCAGTTTTCCTTAAAACTGTACACATCACTTATACTCTCATAGTCTGCCTTACATTAGTTTTGGTTTGAAAGTCACCAGTGATGTCTTTTTTGGAAAATTTTAACTTTTAAAAATTGTCAACAGTTGCCATCGTGGGTAATTCTTTTCTTCTTAAAATATTTTCTCACTTGTCCCAATTTTTTTTCATGATTCTACTCCTTGATTATATAAATTGCCATCCATCACCCAAGACCAGATCGAACTCTAAAGTCCGAAAGAGATGGATGAGATTTTGTGTCTTCTCTTAGGATGTAAAGTTTATAATCTGTCACATATTGAACAACAACAATGGGAATAATGGAGCATTATTTTATCTTTATCTGTGTTAATAGTCATATTGGCCTTAGCACTTCTCTGAATTCTATGCTTGTAGATATTTTAATTCTTTATTAGATATCCAGTAGTTGGTCAATATTTCCCTTAAGGGGTGCAGTGAGTAGTAAGTACAATATATTATCACCACTGAGCAATGATTTTATATTCTCTTTTATTATTGAATATATTTTAGTGGGAGATGTATCTAAAATGTCAAATGGATGCCACATATCGATCTTGTAATCAATTAAGACTTTGTCAAAATTTGTCATTAAAGTCCCCCTTTCCCCATTCTGTACTGATTAGATTGATTTTTTAACTGAATGCGGTACTTTATATAATCCTCTTTTGATTTCCTTATATAAGGATGGTCTTATTTACCCACAACATTTTATTTTCTGCTTTTATGGTCTTTATAAAGTTAATGTCCTATCTTACTATCTTTTCTTGAGGATTATGTCATGTACATATTTGACACACATGCCATTTTAGAATGTTTTTGTGGGCACAAGTCAGAACTACTTATAGCGTTAAACCTAAAATACAAACTCACTTCTTAAGTTACACTGGCCCATTAATCAATGCTTTGTGGGTGCAATTTTGCTCAATTAATAATAAATGTAAACTATATTTTAGTATGCTGTAGAAAAAGAGGATATAAATATAATTTTACTTTCCATTTCTTTGCCATCTATTTAAAGTAAGGGTCTATCTTTGTTCACACATACAGTCTAGTAAAATTGCCTTTTTTGAAAATAAGATGCCTTTCTGTAGGCCAGATGCATAAACTACTTGACAGATGTTGTTGTATTCCTGCTTTAGCTTCCCAGTCACTCTCATAGATGGATTTACTGCTTTTTTGTGCAAGAAGTGCTGGATTTCAGTAAAGATGCCAATAATTTCATGTGCAGTGACCTTGGCATGAAGCAACTATTCCAAAATTGTGAAACAGCAGCTGTATGAAACTTATTATGTATCTTTTTTACACACAATGTGTTCACATTTTTTGTTTTTGCTCTCTTTTTCCTTATAAATATAATTCAGCAATTTTGTTACCTTGAAGTTGTACATAAAGGAAAATATGTAAGTGCTCATTATAAAGAAGGATATTTAACTCATCAGGATTCTAACTGCAAGCATTTGCTTTGGAGAAATGTTTAAGCATTCACCGTATAATGGGGCAGAATAATCATAAAAGGCCCATTATAGTGTGTTCCTTGAATCCTTTTATATTGCCGCAGGGAATAGACAGCAGGTCATTAAAAATGTTGTTTTATTTAAGGCTCTAACAACTTTTGTATCAGGAAAATCACAAGCATTAGGGCATGCTCTTACAAAATATTCACATAATCCTTGCTGAAAATCATCTCCTTTTTTAAAAAAAAGTATCTGTGATATCTTTACAAGTACTTAGAAATGAAAGAGTAAGAAAAAAATCCTAACATTTTCTTCTCAAAATATTTTATGTTAGGCTTACCACTGTCAGTATTAAATGATTTTTCAGTTAAATATACAATAGGGAAGAGATACTACTCATCATTAAATATGATGCCATGTGTAATATTATATATATATATATATATATATATATATATATATATATAATGCTAATACAATGAGAACTTAGATTACATTTCCAAAATTGTGATTGGAAACAATTAGTTGACCCTTAATTTTAAAGATTATTTGGCTTTTCTATTTGATTTGATTTTTTCAAGCAAGTTTTTAGTAAATTTTGTGAAATAATCATATATGTTTAGATAGTACAAATTTGAGAAAATGCCCTTTTTTTAAGCTTTCTAAGAATTCTGGATCAAAATGAGTCAAAAAATATTTTTCAAAAAAGAGCAGCATGTTCATTTTACACATTTGAAATGGTAGTAATATAAATTAATTTTTTTAGTTATTCCACCACCTATCACAATGATTATGGTTTAACAGATACCAATACCAAGCAAATTCCTACTTTTGTTAAATAGTAGAACACAATAACTGCAGAAACAAATTATTTGTCTCTATAAAAATCCAGTAAGTCTTAGTGTCTGCCATTTTAATTTATTTTTTTGATTGATATTTTTGTACTACCGTTCTTTCTTTGTTTATGGCTGATGTATGTTTTAAATGATTGTATTATTCAGATAAAAATTTCAAATAGTGAAATACTATAGGGAAAATAAAGCATACAGTGAAAAAGACGTAAAGTCATAATGTCACTTAGAAATTATGTAAAAAAACACAGTGCAATGTAGATGTAGATAGTGCATGGTTTGGAGCCATAGAATACAAATTTTAATCCTACAACAAATCATTAGCTATCTTACACCTTGATTGTTCTATATACAATGATACTCTTATGGCTATGTAACAGTATACTTTCTAGCATGATTGTGAGTAGTAAAGGAACTGTTGAATATAAAGTGTTAACTTCAATACAATGCAAACATTAAGCGTAGTTCTTTTGGTCCTCAGAATGTAACTCAAACAAGTGTGCAGTTAAGAGTTCTGAATTCATTGGTTTTTCTAGTAGTTATAATGTTAATAGCCAGTAGGTTTTGTTGTTTTAATTTTTAATACACTTCAGCATTTGTTTTTTCTTAGCCTTAATTTTTAATTATTAAAAATGTAAACAGACAAAAAGTCTTATTTCTATCTCTATCCTTCCAAATTGTTCCCAGTATTCCCTATAGAAAACCATTTCAAATGCATCAGTTTTTATTTCCTATATTAAGTACATACACCACACATCACGCATAGAGGCACACACCAAACATATATATACATTTATTCTTTTTTACATAAAATTTATAACACAATACTCTTTTATATCTTGACTTTTTAAATAGTGACAGAATAAATAATGCCATCAATATCTTTTCATATGTGTGTGTATATATATGTATATCTACCCTAAAAGTAGGGTATATGTCTAAGCATAAATGCATATATAATTTTCTTAAATATAAACAAATTCTCTTTCATAGGTGTAACATTTTGCAGTCCCACAAGCAATGTGTTGGGTTAGTATAAACACAGACTTAGTCTATGTTGTCTATGTTGTCAAGCTTTTGAACTTTTGCCAAAGGACTGGGAAAGCAAAGGTATGACAATTTAGTTTAAATTTGCAATTCTCTTATTATAAAGAAATTTTTATTAAAGTGTAAAAAATGTATTCTTTTCTTCATTCCCCCGATGGAGAGGATAATTTGAAAGGCCATAAAAAATTGTTTGCTTCTTTGAGATGTTTTCCAACAATGAAGATCTTGTGAATCAGATACCCCATGATTATGATTCTATATTTACCAAGAGATTGAGCAATCAATGTGCTATCCATTAGGGCAATTAGGATTTTCTGGGGTTTTGTGGTGTAGTCATTTAATAATCTTTACTCTTCTGAGAAAATATACTGTTTAAATTTTCTTTTTTACTGAAAATTTTATTTTCCAAGGAAATTTTACATTTTGTTTTAAAATATACTTCCACGGATTTTTTTTTTCTCTCGGGGTGTCTGGGTGGCTCAGTAGTTAAGCATCCGTCTTCGGCTCAGGTCATGATCTCACAGTTTGTGGGTTCGAACCCCGCATTGGGCTCTGTGCTGAAAGCTAGCTCAGAGCCTGGAGCCTGCTTCGGATTCTGTATCTCCCTCTCTCTCTGACCCTCCCTGCTCGTGCTCTCTCTGTCTCTCAAAAATAAATAAAACAAAACATTAAAAAATAATAAAATAAATTAAAATATACTTTCACAGATTCTTGCAAAATTGTCTATTATACTTTTTTATTTTTATTTTTTCTTTGACCTAATAGTTATTTTATTCTTGTCACATTTTATTTTGTCTAGTTTTGCTTTATCAAGCATGTATGCACAAGTTACCTAGCAGCCTTGCATTTTACTGATTTTTTCAATAATGAGCATTTTAATTTTCTTATTAGCATTTTTTAACCTTGCCAAATTCTGCATTAATCTTCTTACACTCTTTATTTTTGTTAATTTTATATATATTTTATAGATATTGCTGCCAGAGATTTAATTCACTTATTTTCATTTTTCAAATTAATTTTTAATTTTTTTTTAATTTTACATTTAAAAGAGAGAGAGTGAGAGAGGAGAGGAGGACAGAGAGATGGAGACGGAAGCAATGCATGCTCCAGGCCCCAAGCTGGGCCCAAGTAGACGCTTAGCTGACTGAGCCACCCGAGCACCCCAAATTAGTATCATAGTGAATGGCCTGCTCTCTGTTTATTCCCTTTCTCAATAGCTTCTCCTGTTCCACACAAGAGAAGCTTCCCAAATGAAAGGAAAGTCAGGAGAAATCATTTGATCTGCTTGTGAAATAGACTTGCAGTTAAATGGAGTAATAATATTTTCTATAAGGAAGAGAACTTACAGAATAATTCTTAGCTGGATGAACCTGATATATATTCTGTATGTGAAAATTCCATTATAAGAAATTGAGGGGAAGGGTCATTTCCTGCTATTTTTTTTTTCTACGGACTCATCTTTTTTTCTTTTTCTTTTAAAATTTTGAGACAGCGAGAGCACGCACACGTGTGAACTTAGGCGGGGCAGAGTGAGGAGAGAATCCCCAGCAGGCTCCACACTGTCAGAGCAGTGCCCAACGTGGGGGCTCAGTCTCACAAACCAGGAGAGTAGAACCTGAGCCAAAATGAGGAGTCAGATGCTTAACCAACTGAGCCACCCAGGCGCCCCTCTACTGACTCTTCAGTATGCTCATAACCCAAACCACTATCATCATGTAGGTAACTCATATCACCTCAGAAAATTTCTTTATATCTCTACTTGTCAGTTTCTGACCTCACTCTGAGAAACAATGGTTGCTGGGCCTTTTTCTAGCATCAGTGATTAATTTTGCTTGTTCTGGACTTCATAGACTTGGAACTGCATATTATGCACTTTTATAAGACATTTCATTCAGTTTAATGTTTTTGAGGTTCTTGTATGTTATTGCATGATTTTGCATTGTTTTAAAAAGGAAAGGAAAATTAAAATATTGGCCACATTAATGCAAAACCCCAAGAGTTTTTTGAATAGCACAACTAAAACAAAGTTAAGTGCTTATATGTAAGAATAAATTATTGTATTCAGGTGGAACTCTTTTTAAACAATCTCTGCCTGTTTAGCAAGCAATTCACATAATTGTTAAACAGCTTCTTTGTCTATACTTAGTGACACTTACATACATTTCATATACATTACCTTTGTTGGAGCTTGAAATGTTTTTTAAAATATCCTCATTTGATTTTGTGATTCTACAAATTGCATTTGAATTGTAAATTTAGATTGTTTTTCCTACATGCTTATTTATAATATCGCCTGGAATTTTGTGAATGTATATTTTCTTATAAGTAAGGCTGAAACACATTATAGGGAGATATATTCTTCATAGGAAAATTGGATATTAAATCCAAGAGGTATGGGGTATCTGGGCAGCTCAATTGAGCAGCAAACTCTTAATTTGTGCTCAGGTCATGATCTCACACTTCGTGGAATCAAGCCCTGCATTGGGCTCTGCGCTGACAGCAAAGAGGCTGCTTAGGATTCTCTCTCTCCACCTCCCTCTGCCCCTCACCCACGTTCATGTGCTCTCTGTCTCTGACTCTTTATGTTTCTCTCTCTCTCTTTCAGAACAACAACAACAACAACAAAAACAAAAACATTTTTAAAAATCTGAAGAGATATTCTTACAAAGAAAATAATTGTGTTGATGCTCTGCAGAATATGCTTGCATTAGGAACTCAAGTTTGCTTTATTTTCATTCAAATTTTAGCTTACGTAGGTTTTCGTTCCTTGTTATTCTGCCAATAGATAGGTTTCTTCCATAAACTTTCACTGGGACTTTAGCCTGAGTCCCAATACCCTGCATGAATCTAGGATTCTACTCTCCCCAATATGGACATTTAAACACAAGCTTCTTTTGATTTTTTAATTTTCTAATGTTTATTTTAGAGAGAGATAGAGACAGAGTGAGAGTGGGGGAAGGACAGAGAGAGAGGGAGACACAGATTCTGAAGCAGGCTTCAGGCTCTGAGCTGTCAGCACAGAGCCCAACATGAGGCTCGAACTCAGGAATGGGACCTGAGCCAGTCAGATACCTAACCAACTAAGCCACTCAGGCACCCCTTAAATATAAGCTTCTTAATAAGACAGTCATAGATTTAGCAGTAACTTACTACTCTGGGTTTATCTATCTGTTACGTTTTTGCTGTTCATGTCTATTGCATAGTTCCTATAGTTTTTTATATGTGAACTAAACTGTGTAGATTATGGAATTTTTTAAAACATATCACTCTTAAGTAAGTTGAATTAATGTTCTTTTCAAGATATTAAGTAAGTCATAATGCAAGAAGTAGAAGTTGATCATGAAAAGCACATTTTAAAGATGATGGCAGGAATATTTAACCTCTTTCTGTAACTTTTTTTTTTTAGTGGTTATCTTCCCCTAGAAATTTATTTTTTTTCCCAAAATAAACTTAGATTGTATTGCAGTTTCACTTAACAGTATATAAAATGCTGTGTTGTGACAAGTATCAATTATCCATTAGATACTGAATCAATTTTTCTTAAGCACTACTAACTGCTTGCTTTTCTTGAAGCTAGATCATTCTGAAAATTTCCTGTTAGACCTATGAGTGCGAACATATGGTTTCTGTCCTTCTCTGCCTGACTTATTTCACTTAGCATGACACTCTCATGGTCCATCCACCTTCCTACAAATGGCATATGTCATTCCCTCTCATTGCCATGTAGTACTCCATTGTGTATATATACCACATCTTCTTGATCCACTCGTCAGGTGATGGACATTTAGGCTTGTTCCATATTTTGGCTATTGTTGACATTGCTGCTATGAACATTGGGGTACATGTGCTCCTATGCATCAGCATTTCTCTGTCTCTTGGGTATATCCCTAGCAGGGCTATTGCTGGGTCATAAGGGAGTTCTATGGATAGTTTTTTGAGGAACCTCCACACTGTTTTCCAGAGTGGCTGCACCAGTTTACATTCCCACCAACAGTGTAGGAGGGTGCCCATTTTTCCACACCCTCGCCAGCATCTATAGTCTCTTGCTTTGTTCATTTTAGCCATTCTGACTGGTGTGAGATGGTATCTCAGTGTGGTTTTGATTTGTATTTCCCTGAT
>NC_043703.1:36046392-36047816 GCF_006229205.1 Suricata suricatta
TCAGCTTCCTCTTTTGCTAGAACTATATCTTCTAATTCACCCATTCTTCTCTCTGCCTCATCAATCCTTGAGGTGGCTGCCTCCAGTTTGTTATTCACCTCACCTATAGCCTTTTTTAACTCATCAGTTGATTCTTTGATGCTTTTCTCAACCCCAGCGATTAATTTTATGACAAGTTTTTTAAATTCTTGATCCGGTATGTTGTCTAGATCTGTCTTGAGCAGTTCTGCGGCTGTGACTTCCTCTTGGAGGTTCTTCAGGGGAGAGTTCCTTCATTTGGTCATTTTTGCTAGTTTTCTGTCTTTTGTCACCTTTAGAAAGCTCGTTGTGCACTGTGCATCTGTTAAAGGAGGCTTATTGACTGTCCAGGGCCTGTCGTTTCAGGAAATATTCTTTTAATGGTGTCTCTCTTTTTCTCTTGTTGTGCCTTTGAATATTTTATTTCCCTACTCCGTATTTGGGACTCACTGTCTTGCACACTTTGGCTTGTTTCTTGGTGTAGCCCTAAGAAGGAAAACAGACAGACACACACAGAGGGAACAGTAACACACAAACGCACAGACGAATCAAACAAACAAACACATTAACAGGGGGAAAGAAAATAAAGAGAATGGAGAGGAAAGAGAAGAAAAGAGGAGAAGAAGAAAAGAAAAAGAAAAAGAAGAAAAAAATTAAAAAAAAATTAAAGGGCGTCAGAGACAACAAAGGACAGTGGACAGTCTAAAAGTGTATGACCAGTTGAGGGGAGAGGTAGTGATGAGATATATTCTCCTATATAAAGAAGAAAGGAGGGGAAAAAAAGGGGAAAAGGAGAAAGGAAAATAAGGAGTAAAAATTTTAAAAAACTTAAGTAAAAAAAAAGTAATAATAATAAAAAATACGTACAGAAAAAAGCGAAAAGAAAAAATGAAGAAAAAAAATTAAAAAATTATTAAAAAAAAGCAAAAACAACAACAACAACAACAACTAAAAAAAAAAAAACAAAAATGTCAGCTCTCCCTCTTGGATAGGGGTGGTTTGATGTGGTAGGTCTTGGAGGCTGCTCTCAGAGGCTCCCCCTTGGTGTCTGCAGAGATTAGATAGGCAGGCGTCATGCCAAGCTTTGCTGAACTATGAACTGTAGGCCACTCTAATGAGTCTGATCTCCTTTTGCCGTGGTTGAGCCAAGTTGTATTTTCAAGTCCCGCCTCGGTTCAAAGTTCCAGTCCATGCACTTTTTATGCTACCACAGATGAGATGTTTTTGTTTTGGTTGCTGGCTTCTTAGGGGGAGGAATCAATTTGTCCTGGCTCAGGCTGGGATTTCAGCGGCCCCTGCATTGCCTGGGGCGAGATGCGCAGTAAGAGGTGATGTGTCTGCACACCATCGCAGACCCCCCCCCCCCCGCAGGGATCACATTAGCGTTTGGGGAGGAATGAGGAAGT
>NC_043703.1:36047916-36069305 GCF_006229205.1 Suricata suricatta
ACCGCCACCAACTCTCTGCAGGGATCGTGTAGAGGTGGGGGCTATTTTTTTTTTCCCCTGTTGGCACCCGGGATTCAGGGTTCGCGCGGCCAATGCTGGGGGCGAGATGCGCCGTGGAAATGAGGTGCGTGCTCCCACTCCCAAAACCGAGTTCGAAGTGAGCACCCCTGACACCGCCACTGCAGTGGTGGCCGACTCCTTCCCAAGATGGCGCTGGGCTGGAAGCTGTTCCTTCCCTTGCGCCAACTGGGTTCAGGATTTAGGCTACCCAGCAGTTGTCTATGGAGTGAGCTTCTCCAAGTGCAGTTAAGCGTTCTTTACCTCTTCCCCAGAGACAGTACTATGAGCGTGTTCAGTCTCTTTGTCTCTTCCCTTTGTCTCTCGGGCTCTGTGCGCTTGCCCGGCGTTGGGCTGGGGCTGCCACCTCCCCTGCCCATCTCAGGCTGGCCTGTTTTCCAATCTCCCCAGTTCACACTCACTCACTCAGGTATCCTTCAGGTTCTCTTCCTTCTGGAGTCCGTATTTTCTCCTTCCACTCTTGCAGATGAGAGTAATGTCCTTCTCAGTTCGATCAATGGGGCAGACAAAGTTTACAGAGCTGCCTTCCTCTCCGCCATCTTGGCTCCTCCCTCTGTAACTTTCTATTTTACTTGGTTTAGTTTATTAGACATTAAGTGAAAGAGAGTATGTATTAGAGTTACATTCTGCTATATTTACTCCCAATTCTACTCATCGTCCTTTTTTTTACAATGATTATTATTCTACTTCTTGTTTTATTATTTATTTACTTTTTAAGTTTTTAACATTTTAATAAGTTATTACTTAAATAGTTCAAATTATTTTCTGAATTCTTGCCGGGCATTGCTAATTTCTGTTTGGGTGATTTCACAATTTGATTGTCTCAAATAAGAGTAAGTGGTAAAATACAAATAGATTTTTCAATATATGAATCACACATTTTTAAGAATCACGCAAGTACCTATTCTTACGCAGCAGTAAAATTTTGTTAGATCGGGAGTTATATGTTTCAGTCTACAAAAAGCCAAGTATTGAGTAAGCTCACAAATATTAGGCCAAATGTACTCAACCTTGCAAGAGAGTTCTGTCTGTTCGTCTGCTCATATTTTAGTTTCTTTGTTGTGTAACATAGTGCCTGGCACATAACAAATGCCTGGCACTATAAATATTTTGTCAGTGGACAATACTAGCATGATTTTGTGACTTTCTCATGAAACATTCAGTAATTCAGAGAAAATGGTAGTGTGGTTGCCCACAGTTAAATATTCACAATGCGAAGAAATCAGATAAGGATTATATTGTATTATTGAAATGGCTAAAAATGTAATTTAGGATAATAGATCTTGAAAGAACAGATGGGAATTGACAACAAAACTAGCAAAGGAGTAGACAATATATATTGACAGATAATGTTAAATAGAACTATTGGGGCGCCTGGGTGGCTCAGTCGGTTAAGCCTCCGACTTCGGCTCAGGTCAGATCTCACGTTCGTGGGTTTGAGCCCCGCGTCAGGCTCTGTGCTGACAGCTAGCTCAGAGCCTGGAGCCTGCTTCCAGTTCTGTGTCTCCTTCTCTCTCTGCCCCTCCCCCTCTCATGCTCTGTCTCTCTCTGTATCAAAAATAAATAAAACATTAAAAAAATTTAAAAAAACTATAAAAAAAAAGAACTATTAAGTAAAGACTAAAAGTATGATTACTTTATGGGATTTTCTTCTTCCAATACACACATTTCATTTGTATGTAAAGATGTCAAAGGCTTCCTTAGACCTTACTTAGGTTATGAAGTCTACTGGGCCTCATCATGTGTAACATCTTAGAAAAATTAGGTTCAGATTTTCAGTATTTTCTCTGAAAATACTCTTTTCTACAATATCATGGAATATCATAATCTTTTTATTATTCTTTCTTTTTATCTTATTTTGGTATCTTGACATTCTCTCTTCCTCTTACCAGTCATGTGCTTCACTACCATTCTCAATCTTTTCCTGCCAGTTACCTTCCCCATGGGGACTTCATCCATACTTCATTTTCAGTTTCCATTTAGAAGTTCAAAGTTGTAATTGACATACCAGTTCCATTTCTCTTTCTGTTCAATATTTCCAGTAGTATGACATATAGATGATTAAAACTCTATGTGTTGGAATACCCAAGTGGCTCAGTCGGTTAAATGTCTGACTCTTGATCCTAGCTCAGGTCTTGATCTCAGGGTCCACTGATCATGGAGCATGAAACCTACTTTAAAAAAGAAAAAGGAGGGACACCTGGGTGGCTCAGTCAGTTGAGCATTCGACTTTGGCTCAGGTCATGATCTAGTGGTTCGTGGGCTAAAGCCCCACGTCGGACTCTGTGCTGACAGCTCAGAGCCTGGAACCTGCTTCAGATTGTGTCTCCCTCTCTCTCTGGCCCTCCCCTACTCACGTTGTCTCTCTCTCTCTCTCAAAAATAAGTAAAATATTTAAAAATAAATAAAAATTAAAAAAAGAAAAAAGTAAAGAAATAAAATTCAGCATGTCAGGAAACTGAACTCATCTTAGTTCCCCTCTTGTTTCCTACTCCTGAAACTCCTATCATTAAAAACTGTACGTTTCCCCAGTATTCTTAGTGAGTGGAAGCACCTTTACGAGTTGTGTAACCTGGAATCCTCGATACCATCCCAGACTAGACTTTTCTCTCATTCCCATATTGGCATCAAGTCCTGACATTTGACATCTAAATACATTTCAAATTCATCCTCTTGACGTCATCTTCAGTCACTAATTCCTGACAAGTACAAAAGTCTGCTTATAGTGACTGTTATAAGTCATTTTTCAAATGGGACACTTTCACGCATAAAACGCTAATGTATGGGGCACCTGGGTTACTCAGTCCATTAACTTTCCGACTTCGGCTCAGGTCATGGTCTTGTGGTCCATGAGTTTGAGTTCCACGTTGGGCTCTGTGCTAACAGCTCAGAGCCTGGAGCTTGCTTCAGATTCTATGTCTCCCTCTCTTTCTCTGCCCCTCCCTCATCGTGCTCTGTCTTTCTCTCTAAAATAAATAAACGTTAAAAAATAAGAAAAGAAAAGCTGATGTAAGTAATTACATGAAGATGATTAACATAACAAGAACTGAAAAACTAGGAATTATTGTTCTTCCTACTTTAAGATCTTACTTTATCAATACTTGTTCCTACCCCTAACCATTCTACTCACTGTAGTAAGTTAACTTTTAAAATGGAAACTTGTCAACAGCATGTTCATATTGCTCTTAAGATAAACACTGCAATTTTTAGCATGGTATGTGAAGCCTTGTATAACTCAGCGTTTGCCTACCTCTTCAAATATATCCATGTGTCTTTCCATCTTGCTTGCTTCTTATTTATCAAGTTGTTTTTTTTATTTTATATGAACAGCTATGGTATTTTTTACTTCTAAATTTTCATAATCAAGACACTATATTCTCGTATAATTTATCCTTATCTATGAAATTGTCTTATTATTCTAATAGATTTTCCAATTCTCCAACAATAGTGTTGTTATTGTTTTTATCTGCAGTAGTTAGCATATTTGTATGCACCATGTTTTTGGCAAATAAATGCTAATATGAATTAAATATGTTAATCAAGTCTTTAACAACATATTCTTTCATGAAAAATGGTGGGCTCTTGTCCATTAGGAATATTTTTATTGCCATGTGTATTCCTTAATTAATCTGGGGCTTCAATCTGTCTTCTATAATGTTTATTTTTACAGTGCATGTGGGTAAGCAAACTCTATTCAAATATGAGTACATGCCTGTAACTCAATGCTTTATGAATTCACTTCTTTGTTACATTGTATGGCTTATCTTTATTAGCTTCTTGTCATATTTATAGCCAATAAAACTCTATAGCCATTGTGAAATGAGATGTATGCCTTCATCAATTATTTGGAAGTATTTCTGGTTTATAAAATACATTTTACAAAACTGTAAGTTTAACATTTGAATTTTTTAATGTTTCAGATAATTTCTTAGTGTTTTGTCATTTTGTAACTAAAAATAAAGGACCAATGATTCTTTAAACAATAAATTCATGAAGAATAAGTTATTAATGGTAATAGGTACTGAATTTATAAAATCTTATGCAAGTTAGATTATGATAATTATTTAGCAATTTCTCATCACATAATTACTTTGTTAACATTACTGTTCAAACCATTTGATCTTTTTATTAGGCTGCTGAAAATAAGTCATTTACAAAATTAATTGCTTTATACTTGAAGGAATTATTATGGGATGTTTATATAGCTAAAACATCTGCAGAGATTTTTAAATAATTGAGTTACAAAGGACTGTGTTTTGTAATTGACTTCTACTTAAAAAAAAAAGTGGTTACAACTTACAAATCCCTAAAAAAGTAGTGGAGAGAAGACAACAGTATATTAAAATCCATGGTGAAGATTTCTGCTCCCATGAAAGTATATATTAGAACAATTTGTATAACTTCAAATTAATTGAAGATGTTAAGATTCTCATGTGCAGTATAATCTATTGTTCACAGATATTATAGCCTACTTTAGAAGAAGTTTGGGAAGGGATGGCTAATTACATCAGAAGCCATTCTGTAGCCTGCATATTAAATGCCAAAGAGGTCAAAGAGTTTTTTTGAAATATTTTCAGTTTGCTATGTTGTTTTGTTTTTTAGTGCCTGAACAAGTAAAATACGCAAAAGGAAAGAACCATAAAATATTGGAGCTACATTACATACACTTAAAGCTAAAGAAAAATGTAGTGTCTAATTATTTTATACCTCTATTTCTCCTATAATTTAAAAACAGTGAAATGTATAGCTGTTGTAATTTTAGTTTTATTGTAACCTAGAAACTTAGAAATCTTGCATAACTATAATCTGGCAGTCTGCCACTGAACAGAGCTGATCACATCGCCACACCACCTACTGTAAATGAAATGGACTTACTTTTTCTTGGACAAACAGGAAGAAGTCTCTGATGAGAAGAAGCCATCTATGAAAAACAAACAAACCTGGAACAAACTTTATAAGTAAAGGGAATAACACATGCAAAGTATGGAAGACAAAAATATCAAAGGATTTTCTAGAAACAGCAAAAATAAAAATATTGTCTGTGACCAGAACAGAGAGCAAGTGGTATGAAATCAACAGCCCTTTGTCAGTGTTTTGTATTAGATCTTATGTCCAATTCACCCTTAAAAGGAAGGATATAAATTTCTCCTTAAAAGGATTGTTTATTCAGTGTTTCAGTTATGTCTGTAGCATAAGGATATAGTAGCAACCCTTTCATAAGTTTTCTATCAATGTGTTTGAATGACTTCTGTAGCTGACTATGACACATATTGAATACTCAGTAAATTGTAGCAAATGTTATTACTTTCTTGTCTGGATAAACCTCTGAGTAAATGCTGTTCCATTTTTAATTAGAGAAATAGATAAAGTAAAACCTTGTACTGCAAGTAACTTGTTCTGCAAGTGTTCCACAAGATGAGCAAATATTTCTAATGAATTTTAACTTGATAAATAAGCGATGTCTTGCAATATGAGTAGTACGTGACACCGATGAGCGATGTCTTGCAATATGAGTAGTACGTGACACCGAATGTCACATGATCACAACTGAGTCGATGGTTCTTCTCTCTCTCTCACTGTGGAATTGTGGGTGATGATCTCCCATCCTTGGATGTTTGGTGTTTGGCATAAATCAGTGATTTTTCAGGAAGTGCCCACAAGTAACACTAGTGTATTTTTTGTCACCTCAAAGCACCAATGGACAGTCTTTTGCTTTTCCATATAAGAATAAGCTTAGGAATGACTTGCTTCATTCTAGGTCAGACTGTCTGAAGCTATAGACACTTTCCTCTGCTGCCTTATTGCCAAATGCATTCTATACAGTATATGAAGAGAGTGTGTTAATGCTGTACTGTAGTCAGCATCCGTGCAAGTGTATACAATGGCTCTGATGCACACACATACAAAAACAAAGTTGAAAAGAAAGCCAGTAAGAAGGAGACGGTTTTGGTGGAAATTAAGAAGAAAATCATCAAGAAGTCCAAATAAGGTATGTGAGTGGCTGAAATTGCAAGATTTCATAAGAAGTCTATATCAACTATTTGCACAATATGAAAGAGGAAAGAAGAGAGGAGGAGGCTAACTGCAGCAAATGGAGTCATGAGAATATCACAGCAACTGCCATGTGTTCTGAAGGATGTAGAAAAGTTGCTTCTAGTTTGGATATGAGAATCAACTAGAAGTGATACTGTGACCAAGAACTTTATCTGCCAGAAGACAAACGTCTTGTACACTGACCTCTGACCTCATAAGTAAAAGACCAGGTATGTCAGCAGAAAATGATGAAGGCTTCAAGGCAAGCTGGGATGGTTTGATAACTTTAGGAGAAGTGGCATCCATAGTGTGTGAGGCACAAAGAGGCTGCACGTTTGGACACCTAGGGAGCTGCAACTTCATCTAGAAGCTTCTGAGTGTTACATGCCATAGCAAGTTTTTAACTGCGATGAGATGGGGCTTTTTTTTTGGAAAGAGATGCCAAAGAGGACCTACGTTACAGAAGAGAATGAAATGCCGAGTCATAAGCCCATGAAAGACTGACTGACCCTCTTGTTTTGTGCTAATGCAAGCAGGTATTTCAAAGTCAAACCTCTGCTCACGTATCATTCTGAGAATCCATGAGCCTTCAAGAAATGCAGGTGCAGAAGAGCCAGTTAACTGTTATGTGGAGGTCCAACAGTAAGGCTTGGGTCACAGTCTTTAGGAGAGATTTACTAAGAAGAAAGTTATTTTGAAGATAGACTTTTTGAAGTTCCTGCAATATATTAATGTTATTTTCAAACAAGAATTATCAGTAGTTTAAAATAATGGCATTTTAAAACTCTTACTTAATGATAACACTGTTGAGAATATTTCCTTATAGAAAAAAAATAATGCTTTCATTTTGCTTTAGTTTGACCATTTATGTAGTTAATGTGTTTGTTTTATAAATATGTATTTCATGTGTGGAGAGCGTGCTAGGTATTGTGAGTACATTGGTAAAAAGAGACTAAACAGATTCCTTCTTTCGCAGCTTACAGTATAGAGGAAGAAACTCTCACGAAGTAATTCAAAGCTAGTTTTTTAAGAGCTATGAAGTGTAAATTATACTATGGGATGACATCATTTTGTGTATGTGTGTGTGTGTGTGTGCGTGTCTGTGAGTGTGTGTGTATGTGTGTGTGCGTGTGTGTGTTTCCTTGCATAATTAACAGAGTTGGAGGGAGAATTACAAGCATGTTTCTTGGGAAATTGGAAGGTCAAAGTAAGAGATAGTTTTAGAAAATTAGATATAAGGGTCAATTAAAAGTCATAAGGGATACAAAAATGACAAGAAATATCTAGGATGTTTTGATAAGAACTCGAGTGAATAGGATAGTATAAGACAATAATAATAGCACACAATTCTTGGATGTTGTCTGACTACTGGAATTCCAAATCTTCATACACATCAGTGAATTGGCTGGTACAGACAGTACTTTTTCAAGATTGCTAACTTTTTGGCCTTCACCTTCTGAATTTAGATTCCTGGTTCTCTATCTTGAAATTCCTTATTATCAATTAAGATCAACTTCTTTGGCTTAATAACTTAACTTCCTGCTATCCTCTTGCCCCTATACTTTCCAATAACTTAACATTTCCTACAGTTATTATTTTCTGGCCTTGATATTTAAGGATTCCAATGACGTTACACATTTTACATTCTTGCTAATATTAAAAATTTCTTTACACCCTTCCTTTCTTCTTTTCTTCCTTTCTTCTTTACTTCTATAAAAATTATTTATTATATACCATTTCAGGAAGTGTTGTAAGATACAGCAACAAACACAATGGACAAAGTTGATGCATTCAGAATTCTAGAAATAGGTGAATAACATACAATGAAAGTAAAAATTAATAATATCAGTTTGTGACAAATTTGAAAAATAAAACAAGTGAGTGAAATTAACAGAGTGTTTAACACAAACCATTTGAATAATTTTGTAATTATCCATGCCATATTAAATAGCGCAAATAAACCTCTTTATAATATTTTTAAAGTTGATATAACCTTAAAATCAACATTCCACTTTTCCTAAGTAAAAAATTGTCAGTTCAGAAACAATTACATTAATCAAACATATTCTTGACTAGTTAATTAAAGAAATGAAATTAATTTTAAGTTGCCTTTCATTTAGTAGTTACAAGAAATAATGCTGATTAAGGTGAGGTTTTTTTAATCTTCAATCATATTTTTCTAACTCTCAAATTCAAAGTTTTAATTCATTAGTAATACTTTTATATACTAAAGAACGTTGTGTATTTTTATATTTGAAGATAAATGGATATGTGATTAGGTCAATTAAAACTTGAAAGGTTTGTTTTCTATATAGTTTGTGCTAATTTCAGCTTTGATGAAAATAAATAGCAGTGTGTAATAGTGATAAAAGTTATACATTTAATTCTACTTTTTCAAGTGCAACATAAAACTAGAAGATTCAATAACAAATATTCTTATATGGAGAATTAAAGTCAGTTTTTAATATCTTTCATTATATTATTGGAATCCTTAATGAGATTGAAAATTTTCTTTTTCTTTTATCTATCACAGACTTGGCACATTGTAAACATTCAAAAATTGCATTTTATTAATCAAATGATTAAACATTGAGAATGAATTTCCCTAACATATAAGAACTGAGAAAATGATAAGAATGGATTACAAATGGCAGTAGTTAATTTACATTCTAAAACCTATTTAGAAATGAAATCTTAATGCTAGAACATATGATCCATTTCAGAATAGTTTGTTTTCCACAAAAGTAAAAATATATGTAATTAAAAGTTTTCTAGTCTGCATAGAAAGTAGAATATCTCAACTTCAAATAAAGTATATATAAAAATTAAGCATGCATACCTTCTAAGATATTTTCCATATAATAATATAAAAGGAGTTTTTAAACCTTTACCTTGGCCATTTTAGATTAGATGATAAGATTCAAGAGGTACAATTAGTTAGTCATTGGAAACCATTATGGAGGATGAGCTAGAGCATTTTTTTTTTTCATTTCTATTTGGAAAAGGCGGTGTTCACAAAACTTAACAAATGAATTTGGGGGAACTGAAATGATAGAATTAATATTTAATAATCTTAGCAGTGTTATAGACATATAAAGTCTATAATTGAGAACCATAATAACATATCTATAATTATAGCAAAGAATATTTTTACTCTGCTACATAAGTCTCCTTTAGTTTTATTTTGTATTATTTGTCAGTTGATTTTTCAAATACATATGTGTACATTTCACAGTGAATATGGTTACTATCTATAAATATGTACAATTTCACACTAACATTTTTGGTATGTATATACATATATATGTATATGAATACCATTCAGCTATAAAAAAGAAAATTCTTCTATTTGTAACAACATGGATGGTCCTGGAGGGTATTATGCTAACTAAAATCAGCCAGACAGAGAAAGACAAATACTATATGATTTCACTCGTATGTGGAATCAAAAAAAAAAAAAAAAAGAAGAAGGAAAGAAAGAAAGAAAAGGAAGAAATAAAGAAAAAGGAAAAGGAAAAAGAATGAGTAAACAAAAAAATCAAAACCAGAGATGGCTGAGTGGCTCAATCAATTAGGAGTCCAACTCTTGGTTTCAGCTAAGATTGTGATCTCACAACAGTTTCATGGGTTTTAGCCCTTCTTCAGTGCTCTGCACTGACAGTTCGGAGCCTGCTTGGGGATTCTCTCTCTCCCTCTTTCTACCCCTACCCCATTTAAACTGTCTCGGTCTCCTTCAAAAATATAAATAAACTTAAAAAATGTTTATAAAAATCAAAACCAGACTCATAGATACAGAGAACAAACTGATAGTAGCAAGAGGAGAGGGGGTTGGATGGGGGTGGATGAAATGGATGAAGGGTATCAAGAAGTACAAACTTACAAATAAAAAAATAACTCATGAGAATGTAATGTACAGCACAAGGAATATAGACAATATTACTGCATTAAGTTTGTATGGTGATGGATGATAACTAGACTTATGGAGATCATTTTCAATGTATACAAATGTCTAATCATAATGTACACATGAAACTAATGTAATATTGTATGTCAATTATACTTCAATAAAATAACTAACGGAGGTAAAATACTAATCAGACAGATAGCATATGTGACAGTAATTATGGTTTTAGGGCATGTTCTATGTAAGTATTAGAGTGTAGTTATTCCTTAGAGTTGTTAGAGAATAACTGGTGTCATTTCAGAATTATATAATAAATTATCCCAAAATGGAACTTTTCTTTTGCAGTTCAATCTAGTATTCAAAATGTCTATGTTAGTAATTTTTATTTAAAAGTTTTAACATTTACTATGGAATCAGTATTAAGAAAGTTATAAATTATGATAATGCAAATATTTACTCTGTTTAATGAGTAACACCTTTGACCCATTTGTCATTTCCCTAACATTTTGAGAATATGCTATTTATTTACCCTTTATAACTATAGCATGGGTAGGTATGTCTACTTGAATTGCATTGAAAACAAACCTTACAAAATAAATAAGAATGTCTCCTTTCAGATATTATATATTTGCTATTGTTCCTGCCACAAAAAGTAAAATAATAAAAACAAGAAAATACAAAAATCTATGTTCTTAAAGACTTTGGAATGCTGCAAGATAAAAATAAAAATTTTATAGAGGAAAGACTCCTTTTATGATAGGTTGTTGTAGCAATGACCTCTAATATGGTCACTCACACGTTTATCCAAACGTTACATTACTTTTAAGTCCAGCAAGATAGGTTTGTGAGTTTTCAGCAGAAATAATGGAAGCTACAAAACAGTAAAATGCCATATTAAAGTGCTATTATTATAACTGCCGACCTAGAAATCCATAATTAGATATTATTTAAAACAAGAATTAAAATAAACATAGATTCAGATGAATAGAATCTGATTAATTGTTATATCTGCACTAAACTAATTATTTAAAAAAAAACCTTCAAGTATAAGGAAAATATTTCTAGATGGAGATATAAAGAGTCTACAGGAAATAAACCATAGGCAGGTCAAAGAAATAATGTGTATGATTTAAATGAATGTTGACTCTCTACTACAGTAGTAGTATTATTACAACAATTACAATTGTAATTATTAAACAGTTACTAATAATCATGATAACGATAATGTTTTTTGAAGCTTAAAATTTATGTAGAGTTTAAATATATAACAATATTATTTTTTAAATTAGGGAAGAGGATGGGGTGGCTGGGTGGCTCAGTTGGTTAAGCGTCAAACTTTGGCTCAGGTCATGATCCCCCATTTGTGAGTTCAAACCCCACTAGGGCTCTTTGCAGTCAATGTTTTCAGCATGGAGCCCGCTTTGGATTCTCTGTCTTCACTCTTTCTGCCAGTCTCCCATTCACATGTGCTAGTGTGCGCCCATGCTCTCTCTCTGTCAAAAATAAATAAACATTTAAAAAACAAAAATAAGGAAGAGGAAAATGGAGCTAAATATGTATGGAGTTTCAATGTTTTAGGATCAGAAAATAAGTAATATATTAATAAGAACATTTGAATTTCAGTGATCTCAACATCTCGAAATCCTAGGAAAGAGCTAGAAATTATTTTAAAAAGAGACATAGTAAAAAGTAAAAAGAGACATACAATAAAGAAAATTTTATAACCCTAAGTATTGAATCTTTAAGAAAATTTAAAATTATAAATAGAGAAAGACTAATCAGTAAAAAAAATGCATATTACTTATATCAGAACTGAAATGGATCGTTACTATAGATCCTAGAGAGTTTAAAAGGGTATTAGCAGGAAACTATATATTTCTAATAAGTTTGAAAGTTTAGATGAAATGGAAAAATATTTTGGAAATCATGATTTATTGCAGCCAATATAAAAAAAAATATAAACTATCTGGAACACCCTGTAATTTTTAAAATAATTGAATCCATAAGCTTTTTCACTAAGATATTTCTAAGTTCATATTGAATTATTTGTTAATTCAAAACATTTAAGGAAGGATTATTACCAATATTACACACCCAGTTTTTCAGGAAAAAAGTAAATGAAAGATCACTTCTTTACTCATTTTATAGCCTGAAATAATTTTAAATTCAAAATTTGCTAAGAAATATGTAAGAAAGGTTATATAATAGTTGAATTGATATTCAAAAAACAATGCATTTTATATTAGCAAGCAAAGGAGAAAAAAGTAAAAATTTATAATCACCCCAATTGATAGAAAAAATAAAAATTTTGTGCTCAACAGTATTGAAAATTCCAATACATGAAATATAATAGAATTTTCTTAATGATATAATTAGTATTTCAGAAAAAGTAAAAGAAAGCAACTTTTGTGCAACATCATACTTACTGGGAAATTTTGAATGTTTTTCCTCTAATTTTGGGAACAAAATTCAAAAATGTTTTCTATAACCATTTCTATTGAACATTGTACGACATGTCTTTGCCAATGCAAAAAAAAGTGTATATTATAGAGAAACATATTGTATAAAGATTGGTACAGGACATGTAAAAGTATCATCACAGATAACATGACTTTGAAAGATGAAATTATTAAAGGATATAGAATTAGAATCAATAAATAAGAATAGCAAGGTCACTGGTAGAAGTAAATATACACACATTAATGGTCTTTCTATATGCCACCAACCATCAATTAGAAAACAAATTAGTTATAATATTTTAAAACATCAAAATTATACCAATAAGTCTCACTATAGATAGAAAAACTCATACACTGAATTTCAAACCATTTCAAATATAAATTTACCTAAACAAATAGACGTTTATGTCATATTTACGAATGAAAGACAGGATTGTTTTTACATATCAGTCTTCTATCTTATTTAGAAACTACCAAGCTCAGTTAAAATTTAAGGATTACAGAATCTTTGTTTTCTCTTCTATCCTCCTTGCCTCCTTTTTTTCTTCCTTTTCTTCCTTCCTCCCTCTCTCCATCTTTCTTTCTTCTTTTCTTTCTTTCTTTTGCTCTTTCTTTCTTTCTCTCTTTTACTCTTTGTTGATGAAAACTGATAGGATGACTCTAAAATATATACAAAATTGCAAAGGACACTAAAGAGTCAAAGTAATCTTGAAGGAAACAATCAAAGCTGGAGTATTTACTATCAATATCAAGCCTCACTGTGAATTCATAACAATAAAAGGAATATAGCATTGGCATAAGGATGGATATATAGGATAATGAAAATAACAGCAAATATGGTCATCTAAGGTACAACAACAAGTGTGTTACAGCAAAATTGTGACAAAAAAGACATTATTTGAATAACTGGTGCTTTATTGATTGGGTAATTATGTGGTAAAAATGAATGTTGGCCCTTACCTAATAGCTCACACAAGATTTAATTTGAGAGGAAACATTGTGCTAACACATATAGTTGGATTTCAAATTAGGCTAATATAAATTAGAGATCTTTCCCAGTATAGATTTACTAATAAATAAATACATAAAAATAAATAAATAAGAAACAATCATGAGGTACAAGATTATTGACAGGTCTGGATATTGAGGGCAATCCCTCATGTCCTTCTTTCTTAGATCTGTCACATGTTCTCTCTGGTTCAGAGTAATGGCATATCAAACTGTGGTCCTTAGATTACAATCTTTTATTGAGGAGCATCTAGTTTATAAAACATCTCCATTTTATACCCCAAAAATACGTGACCCTTAAAAAGTCCTGGCTCATAGATCCAGACATTTTGTATTAACTTACCAAAATTTGTCTAAAACCTAATAAGTAATGACGTTCCATAGTAAGGGACCTTCCTTTACCAAATTTCATAATTTTCTTTATATGAAGGATAGGGCTGTAGGCTGAATGTTTGTGTTCCCCCAAAATTCATATGGTGAAACCTAAAACCAAACGCGATGATGTGTGGCAGTGAAGTCTTCGGGAATTGATTAGGTCATGAGGGTGGGGCCTTCATGGGATTAGTGTGCTTATGAAAGAGACTCCAGAAAGCTTTCTAGCTCCTTCCACAATGAGAGGATGTGTATCAATGAACAAGGAAGCAGGTTCTTACTAGACACTGAACCTGTTAGCACCTTAATCTGAATTTGTGAATTATTCAACTCCAGAACTATGAAAAATAAATGTTTGCTGTTTAAGCCACCCAGTCTATGGTACTTTTTTTTATAGCTACCCAAACAAAGAAAATTAGCCTCTTCAGTGGTGATCTGACCAAGTCACCTTGTTTTCTAATATTTCTTCTGGGATATCCATTTGGTAACTCTAGAAAAAAAGTAGATCACAGTCAAATTGCTTTAATTTATTGTTTTCCTCCAGCATAATCTCAATGTAAAAGATAACACAAGGCTTATGTAGAAAAATAGTTACTTAAATTTGGCATAAGCAGATTTCTTAAGCAGGACATAAAAAAGTGCTAAGGAAGTAAAAACATAAAATTTATTATATTGGACTTCATTAACATTGAGAATTTTGTCTCTTCAAAAAGTTATAAGAAAGTGAATAGGCAAGATACTGTCTAAAAAAGACATCTGCCTCATATCTATATGTCTAGATTTTTTTTAACTTTTTAAATGTTTTTTATTTATTTTTGAGAGACAGAGAGAGACAACACGAGCAGGGGAGGGTCAGAGAGAGAGGGAGATACAGAATCCGAAACAGGCTCCAGGCTCTGAGCTAGCTTCAGCACAGAGCCCAATGCGGGGCTCGAACCCACGAACCGAAAGATCATGACCTGAGCCGAAGCTGGAAGCTTAACCCACTGAGCTACCCAGGTGCTCCTATCTAGGTTTCTTTAAATTTATAAGAAGAAAGTATAAAAATTATGCTATGTGCATATGTATGTATGTGTATATATATATATATATACATATATATGCATATATATTATGTTATATAAATACAGATGTCAGTAGGAACTTTCTACATCAATTTTAATACTTAGTGGTAAATATTGAGAGGTTTCTCCTGAGATAGAACTATCAGCACTAAGATGAACTGTTACCCTGTGAGAAAGGCAGCAAGAGAGAAAGATAAAATTAAAGAAAAAGAGGGTAAGGAGGGAAGGAAGAAAGGAAAGAAGGAAGAATGGAGGAAAGAAGGGAAGGAGGGAGGGAGGAAGGAAGAAAAGACGGAAGGAAGGATGGTGGAAAAAGGAATAATTGGATAAAAAAACAAGATTGGAAAGAAAGGAAGGATTGGAAAGAAGCAAACCTCACTCTCACAGAGACCATGTTTTTGTATGTTGGATATTCGAAAGACTCTACAGAAGAAAAATTTTAATTTATGAGTGAATATAGGAACACAAAATAGAGTTACTATGTATATTTCTAAATATGAACAAAACTAGAAGACAAATTAACAAACAGGATTATTTGAAATGGCACAAAATATGGCACACTTAAGAATAAGCCTACAAAATGATGTACACAACTGCTAAACAAAACTATAACATTTTACTGAGAGAAATTTTAGTCTCTACTGTGTGAGGGGAAGTACATATATTGGTCAAAATTCAATAGTGTGTAACAGACTGTGTACCATCAAGTTTTAAATAGGAAATGTTTTATTATAATAAATTAAATAACTTACAAGATTCTTGATTGGACAGAAGTGGATCCAGCTTGAATGTCAAGCCATGTCTTTTTTTTTTAATGTTTTATTTATTTTTGATACAGAGAGAGACAGAGTATGAGAGGGGGAGGGTCAGAGAGAGAGGGAGACACAGAACCGGAAGCAGGCGCCAGGCTCTGAGCTAGCTGTCAGCACAGAGCCTGACGCAGGGCTCGAACCCACGTACGTGAGATCTGACCTGAGCCAAAGCCTGAGGCTTAACCGACTGAGCCACCCAGGCGCCCCTGTCAAGCCATATCTTATGGTCAGTACATTAATAGACAGGCTATGGCTTCAACAATCAGGAAGACACTGACTCTGAAACCAAGAAAACACTGCACTGGTCAAAAAGTTGCGATTAAGAGACTTTTGAGATCTAAAATCCGTCCTGGTCGGAAAACTGTCATGTCTGTTTAATTCAAAATTTCTGCTTTATGTATGAACGAAGGAATATTATTTAGTCTTCAGTGAAGAAGGAAATCCTGCCACTTAGAGCTATATGGTGGATCTGGAGGACATTGTGCCAAGTGAAATAAGCCAGGCACAGAAAGACAAATACTATGTGATCCCCCTTACATGCTGAGTCTTAAAAAACAAACAAACTGCTAGTAACAGAGAGTAGGATGGTAGTTACAATTAGCTGGGATGGGAGAAAACAGGTTTTTATGGAAAAGTGTAAATTTTCAGTTATAAGTTGAAGAAATTATGGTGACCCAATGTAAATCGTAGTGGCTATAGTTAATAATAGTGTATTATATCCTTGAAATTTGCTTACAAAATAGAGCTTACATGCTCTCACCACTCACACAAAGGTAACTATATGTGGTAATGGTTGTGTTGATTAGTTTGCGGTAGTAATCATTTCACAATGTGCATCAAAACATCATGTTGTATACCTTACATATATGTAATTTTTATTTGTCAATCATACCCCAATAAAGTTGGGTGGGGGGAATAATTTCATTTCTACACAAATCAGCATCATTTTAGGATTTGGAAATCCTACTTTAATGCTTTAAAGCATTAGCTTTCAATTCACAATCAGGACAAGAACATATCGTCACTAACATTGTTTTAGGTATATGACATATACCATATGACACACTTAGAAATTTGATTTATAAAAATCATTATTTCTGTTATGATTGTTTACCTAGAAACACATTTATAAACAATAACATAAATCAGTAAGATTAACAAAAAGATTTATATCTCTAAAGGCAAAGAAAGAAACGATATTTTCTAAGGTAAATGCCCTAAGGGAAGGGAATCCGGAAACCTAGAAGGAGGAAGTGGTCTATGTAAGGTTTAGTCAAGCTGATAGGAAAGTTAATGTGATCTAGGTTACTAGTGTAGGCAAGGAATAATTTTTTTCAGAGCATTAAACCGTCTAAAGAAATGTGGATGGTTGAAGCCCCTATACTTTAGTTTGAGCATGTACAATGACTTCAGTGTATTAGATGCCGAAGCGAGCACAGAGACGTGTAGAATGACTTCAGACTATCATGTATGACAGTTCTAGAACGGCTTTGTAACTGCCATCAGGAGAATGCCGCCATAACCCCAAAGTTCCTGACTTCAAAACCACTCACTACCTACCATGATCCACATGTACAGTATGAATGCTTTCACCCAGCCTGTTGAAATCCTAAAAACTGCATTGGACACTGAATCCTCTGACACAGTTACTGAGGGAACAAAGCCTCTATGGCTGGGTTAGCCATAAAAAAATGTAGACATAGCAAAATCAACCCTCATGACATCACCATTTTACTATACATTCCCAAACTTAAATAAAGGCACCTGACTCCATAAACCAAAATCACAGTTTAACTACTGTAATACATAGAAATATAGATTCTAACTTTCCTGACTGTGTAAAAGGAATGTTGAATAGAATTTAAATGCAAATCAAATCTAAGCATTCCCTACAAGTAAAGTAGTCATTGCTTAAATTTGATAGATGAGCAGTTGTATCACTTACAACATATTAGTTTCGTACAACCTATTTATAAGACATTTGATGACAGGGAAAGGAATTGGCTGGAATGGAGAATACAAGCCATGTTATGCTCAAGTACATATCGTATTTTAGACCTGTTGTACAAGCATCATTGTTAGTAGGGATCAGACTTAGTACGGCAAATCAGAAACACTCAAGTGATTCACATTTACTTATGTTGGGTTTTACTTTCAGTAAGACACATATGCAGAATACAGATTAGAAAACATATTTTGCCTCTAAACTAATAATTTGCAGGCTCTTGTCAAGAGACAAAAGTACTATCCTGAATTACAACACTCTGGGTCCTAGTCCTGAAGCTGCTACTTTCAGTTTGTACTATTTAGCCCCAGTCAACTGAATTTCACCTGTAAAATTAATAGGTTTGAGCAAGAAATCTCATACATTGTACATGAGAAGGTGAGTGAAAGATGTTTTATTTCATATATGCACCGTATAAAGCAATCATGAAGAGATTTTAGTCCTAAAAGACAAGATTTGTATATAATAGAAGAAAAAATACAATGCTTAGTTATTTTTAGTCATTTTGCACTTCTTAAGGCTAATTTAGTCTGACATTGAAGGAAATTAGTGTCAAACTCTAAGTCAGGCTTTAGAAGTTTAAATCCAACCTGACATCTAGACAGAATGTTAGTTTTAGCTGAAGGGTATATCTTGTCTTATTTTCATTTTGAATATTAATTTGTTATATATTCATTCAAAAGATATTTGGAGGAAAAAGATATTTGGTATATTAATGCTTTAAATAGGTGCCAAACTAGAGATTTAAGAAAATAACTTTCATAAATAGAATTGCAAAAATGATGTTCCTTTACTTTTTAGCACATATAATTATGTATGTCCTATTGACCACAGATTCAGGCATAACATAAAATGACTTGACTAAAGCACTTCTTCATTCAAATATACCATACATCATTAAGGTTTGCTAAATTAAAAAAAATGAATTCATTATTTAAATATTTTAGTTTACATCTCCAGGTGTTTATGTAATGACTTAGAATTATGTTAAATACTGCTCTCCAAAGTATTCATTTCAGATTTTTCACTAACTTGTTCTGACTGCCATGGAAATTTCAGAATTGGTTTCTGAATAATTTGCTTTGCCCCCTATATGATACTTTGTTTTTATATGAACTTAACACCACATAGTATGGAGATTTATTTAAAAAAAGAACTTAAAATTTCATTGTCAATATCTAATATATTTTTAGTAGGTGAGAAAGTTGTGAACTTGAACTCTCATGAAGTTATTCTCAAACCTGCATTCTGTGCTTTTCCCTCAGTGCTTACCATAATTTTAGAAAATTATTTCTATAGTCTTCTGTTAAATATTATCTCCATTGCACTGGTAGCTCCCAGGAAACAGAGCATGTATTACTACTCATTTTCACTATCGTGACTACTTATGATTAGAAGAATACTTCTGGCATTGTCTTCTTTCAGTAAATATTTATAGAAGGAATGAATAAATGAAAGAAAAAGACAGATGGGAAGGGAAGGGAAGGAAAGGAAAAGGAAAGAATAGGAAAGGTGGAAGGGAGGAGGGAGGGGAGGGAGGGGGAGAGAGAGAGACAGAGAGATAGAGAGATTGAGATCCATTTTGTACTTAGAACTCAATTTGCAAATGTTGTTCCAAGTCTGATAGAGAGCTTTCCAGGCAGGCAGTTTCTGACAAAAGATGGTGTAGGACTTTATTTGTCAGACTTCAGGAGTTTTGGATTTCAAATTGTAAAAGCAATGGCATTTATATGGCTAAAGGTGAGCTACTCACTAAAGCACAGCTTGCATGTGTGATTTATTTAGGTCATTGGATCCTTAATTCCAGGTACTTCAGTTAGTATTATATTGACTATCATAAATCTTGTCCCTCTTTATTCTGTTTACAATAGCAACCAGGGCCACAAAAAGAACCTTTATGGGATGATCTTCTGTGTGATCCTATGGCCCTACTGGTGATTTCTCTCAGGCTCTCAATTTGGATTTGGTTTGTTGATTATATAACCATTGATCATGGTTATGTGTCTCAGAGCAGCTGAGTATAGGCTCAAACCCGGTGCTATAGCTTCATTCATCAGTGAATGAAGAAAAATGGGGCCTTTACAGTACAGGAGTTATCTTCTGGAATCTGAGGGGAGGGGGAAAATCAATGAAACTGTCACAAATGGTGACTAAGCAGAAAGTATAAACAGTCTGTGTAGGAAATACCCTGACTCTAGGAATCCTCCTTGCTGAGAATTAGAAGAAAAAAAGAAAAAAGAAAAAAGAAATGAGAAGTAAAAGTTCCTTATATTCTGTTATGTTAACAGCAGGTAGCATTTGGGGATTTCAAAAGGAAACAGAAATTCAAGGAGGCATGGATGGCATAAACCTAAAGAAAGACTTGCCTCTTAGAAAAGTCATTTTCTTCTTAAAGAAAGAAATGTCTAAATTCAGTAAATATTATTTGTTCTTAATATGTTCAAAATGGAAGAAGCTAGTATATTAAAGATTCATGTGACATTTGACTAATGTAAGGAGGAAAATGCAATATGACTAATTCCAATCAAGTTGTCCCACTGCACAGAAAGAGGTGAATATTTATCACAATAGAAAAAATAGCATTATTTACAGCTTGAAAAAGTCCAAGTCCAAGAACTAAAAGGATTTGAGAAAAAAAAAAATATGGGCAGATAGAGGGTAAAGAAACATTTTCTAAAATGCCGTTTTTAGTCAATCTCTTTGAAGACATTTTCTAATTCCAAGAAATGGAGAAACATGTAGGACCCATTCCTGATATATGAGAGAGAGTGGTGGAGTCTCTCTTCTAACATTGAGAAATCATTAAGTTGAACATTGAGGTACCAGAAACACACCAGTCAAAAGAAAAAGAAAAAAAAAAAAAGAACAAAGACCTATACAATTTCTCATGTATAAAAAAGTTTCAGATATCACAGTCTGAAGGGGAATTCCATCTTCCCCAGGCAAGGGGAAGACAACCCAGATTAATGAAGACAGAAGAATTCTATCATCTGAAATTTTTGGATTCTAAATATATTTTGGATTCTAAATCATGCCATAAAGCAGCACCTTCTTAATGACTGTGAACCCAAGAATACTTTAGCCAAAAGTGGCTAAAATGAACAAATCAAGAGACTATAGATGCTGGCGAGGGTGTGGAGAGACGGGCACCCTCCTACCCTGTTGGTGGGAATGTAAACTGGTGAAGCCGCTCTGGAAAACAGTGTGGAGGTTCCTCAGAAAACTATCCATAGACCTCCCTTATGACCCAGCAATAGCCCTGCTAGGGATATACCCAAGAGATACAGAAATGCTGATGCATAGGGGCACATGTACCCCAATGTTCATAGCAGCCATGTCAATAATAGCCAAAATATGGAAAAAATCTAAATGTCCATCACCTGACGAGTGGATCAAGAAGATGTGGTATATAGATACAATGGAGTACTACATGGCAATGAGAAAGAATGAAATATGGCCATTTGTAGGAAAGTGGATCGACCTCGAGGATGTCATGCTAAGCGAAATAAGTCAGGCAGAGAAGGACAGATACCATATGTTTGCTCTCATAGGTCTAACTGGAAATATTCAGAATGATCTAGCTTCAAGAAAAGCAAGCAGTTAGTAGTGCTTAAGAAAAATTGATTCAGTATCTAATAGATAGTTGATACCTGT
>NC_043703.1:36069405-36091020 GCF_006229205.1 Suricata suricatta
AAAAAAAAAGGCATTAATTCCATTTATGAAGACTAGTCTCATAATCTAATTACCTCCCAAAGGTCTTGCATTCTAATTCCATCAAATTGGGGGTTAGGACTTCAACATATGAATTGGTATGAGAGGGACATGAGCATTCAGTACATAAAATTTCACCCATATGGAATAAATTATGTTGGGAAAGGTGTGCGTATGTGTGTATGTGAAGCCACAGAAATGATTTGTATGTGAACTTCTGACTTAATATCTTAAAACTATATTTTCTTGTATATTGATTTTGCACATTTCAATTTTGTGTCAGAAATGCTATTTTCTAAGGGAATTTGTGTCTTGATCATAAAAAGATATAGCTGTTTACGTTTGTTTCTGGAGAACTGATTGTATTTTCAAAATATCCTGGAAGTTGTTCTAGTGCTAAAATGCCCTTGTGTATCTTATTGACCAGCTAGAACTTCAGAAAATTAGGGACACAGGACTGACTGAAGTTAGATTAACAAACTTTGGAGCTGCTAAGTCAAAAAAATGAACCTCATTACTGTAGAGAATGACTTGAGTGGCTACAGCTGAGAAAAACAATCTAGGTTCTCTTTAGGCACAGAAGTATGACATTATAGTTAGGACTAAATTGAATAAAGAAATGATAGTGGAGAAAATATTTTTGGAAACAGTTTTGTCTAAAAGGGAGAGGAAATTTCATTTAGGAACTTTTAATTCCTCTGTAGGAATAGGAGATTCACTTAGAAATGGGTATTGATGTTTGCTTTTGAACATTAATTGCTGACAAAACATTACAGTAGAGGCTTTCCTATTTACTTCCACATAACAGACATGACAGATTAACCAATGCTTTATATTCCTTTTGATAGTCATGGGGTTGGGCATCCTGTGTGCATGTGCATCTGTGTGTGCTTACCAAGAATGGGCTGTATTAGTCCTGTGACTGTTTATTTAAATTTTTGCATGTGTTATTTCATTTATGAGATTTAACTAAATATTATGCAAAGTGATGATGCATGAGTACAGGGGAAATAGATTTATTTTATTCTATATGCACTATGATGAATAGTTTAGACAAACTTCCTAAAGGCAAATCATTAAAAAGAAATTGCTGTCAAATTGGTTTTGACAAAGAATTTTAAAAGATTCAGGGATGGAGGAAAGGGAAATATATAGAAGAATTTTTGCATTCAGACTGGTATTTCTATACTTTAAATAAATAGGAAACTGAAAATATAAGTATTATGGCAGTAGTACACAGGAAAGGTTTTGAGCGAGACTCATTATCACTGATGAATTAATTTTCTGTTGTCTAAATCAAAACATGTAAATGACATATCTATTATCTTGATTTCTAATTTAATGAATTTGCTAAGTTGCTTTACCATTACACCCATCAAATCAGCGAGGAAGGGTTCTTTACTCTCTGGGTTTGCTCTGACTTTCAATTCTCAGTCCTAAGGCTCTCTGATCATCTATGCTGGACAATACAGCTGAGTGTGATTTGATATGAAAAATTACATATGAAGTACATTTTTGACCAAATAAATATTATCTTCAAGATAATTACTTTCACACCGGAAATTCCCACCACTGATTTTCTGGGGGCACAGTAAAGATGCATTTAGAAGAGCCTTTGATCAATATAATGTACTGCGTATCCCATTCGCCCCAGAATGACCAATAGAAGCTATGGAGGAGCAGTGACGTGGCCTTACCACCATGCTTGCAGAAATTCTCTGGTCCTCCATTAACCTCTCCTGCAAAGTGGAAAGTAATGCCCCTAACTGACAACAGGTTTGGCCAACACTATTGGACATCAGAGAAAGGACTGGATTAGTGGTTTAAATAAACATTAAAGTATTACTTTTTTAAATTTATACTTTATTGTCAAGTTGGTTTCCATATAGGACCCAGTGCTCTTCCCCACAAGTGCTCCCCTCCATGACCATCACCCTTCAGCCCGTATTCAAGAGTCTTTTATGATTTGCCTCCCTCCGTCTCCCTAACTCTATCCCCCCTTCCCCTTCCCATGGTCCCATGTTAGGCTTCTCCTGTTAGACCTATGAGTGAAAACATATGGTATCTGTCCTCCGCTTGACTTATTTTGCTTAGCATGACTCCCTCGAGGTCCATCCACTTTGCTACGAATGGCCAGATTTCATTCTTTCTCACTGCCATGTAGCATTCCATTGTATATATAAACCACATCTTCTTGATCCATTCATTGGTTGATGGACATTTAGGCTCTTTCCATGATTTGGCTATTGTTGACATGGCTGCTATGAACATTGGGGTGCATGTGCCCCTATGCATCAGCACTTCTGTATCCCTTGGGTAGATCCCCAGCAGTGCTATTGCTGGGTCATAAAAAATAATAACATAACTTTTACAAAATGCTTCATGGTTTTATTTTTCTTAATATTTTTCTAAGTCAGTCAAGATTTACAATAAAGACAACTAAAACCACATTTTCTTGGTACAAAACCACATATAGCAGTTTGGACATTGCAAGCAATTTAAATTCCCCAGGAGTTCACTCACATGTTCTGATGATCAGTCACCTAGACCATATATCAGCATCTGTCTTTTCCTGCTCTTCTGCTCGCAGCAGGCAGATTTTTTATGGAGTCATTGAGTCCTGGTTGCTATAGAGATTTCTTTCACCATTCCAAAGGAAATAAGGTGCCATGTATTTCAACCAATAAAGAATCATCACACTTAACTGGGACAAATATGCAAATATGTTTCTTCCAAACTTGTGGAGCAAATTTTCCAAGCTGCTCAGTCTTAGGCTGTCAGTAGCTTGTAGAGACTTTAGTGATGATTATAGATAGATAGATAGATAGATAGATAGATAGATAGATAGATAGATAGATAGATTTTCTTTATATATGCACACACACGCACGCACACACACACACATACACACACACACTTCCCGGATAGCACCATGTTCCTGAAATACTGACAGGAATCTGAAAGGTCTAGTATAAGGGTAATGCATAACCTGTCAGACTTCAATTACATGTGCCCTTTCCCTTCCAGAGTTGACAGATCCTGCACCAAGTACATGCTCAACTTTCTCTTTCATTAGGAAGAGATTCTTATCAAGAAATTTCTAAGACCTTCACATGTGCACAGGCCCTTAGTGGATTTACTAAGAGAATTCTCTTGGTGAGTCTGGATATATCTGGTTTTCAAAGTGTACAAACCTCTGTCTCTAGAACCCCCAGCGCACTCTCAATTCTTTGGGAGACTGTTAGTTTTGTATGCTAATTTATACTCTGCTTTATCTTATCCTACATAAAATATACAGACCTATTTAAGCTAATTTCCTAAACAGTATATTTATTTTTTGGAATATATGGAGTTTTAAAAGAAACTTCAGTTGAAATAAATCATTTATAAAAACTACAGAAAATAACTTTCTAAGAGATTCAAAAGACTTTGTTGTCCCTTTGATAGTATGTTTAATTCCCGATAATTTTCATGGTGTTTATGTGACATGCAAAGAGAGCTTACCACACATTTTTGAAGGTGATTGTTATTAGTCTCAGAGATCTCTAAGCTCTTATATATAGAAAACAAAGTACTATTCTTAAAAAGCTGCACATCTCTTATGTACAAATTGTACCCATGTTATATTTGGGGCAGCTGACATCATTGGAAGTTTTATGACAGAAACTAGTACAGGATCTTCAAAATATGTCCTTGTTGATATATTAATAGGCTAGTATAATTGTGTTCCTCAATACCCTGATTATTTGAATTATATATAGATCTCTAAGTCATCAGCATTTAAAATCCCTTTCTTTTATAATGAATTGTTTCATTATTCACTTTCATTTTGTTTCAATACATTCCATATTCCCATTAGCTGAATATACTTGAGAAAGTGTCATTTGGGGATTCAAGACTGAATGGATAATGTTTGAAGGGTAAGAAATCTGGACAAGAATATTATCCTATGTTTAAAATAATGTCTTATCACAATTTTACACATATAATGGAGAGGTGTCATGATTCTTGAACTCCCAATCCTCCCTGAAAGAAGAGAGAATTAGAAGTTCTTTAAGAGACCTTTAGAAAATAAGTTACATAAAATTAGCATTAGTATTAGAGTGGCCAAGAACATTTACATTATATTATAAAATACTGTCTACCACAAAAAATAGTGTTATCTCTTCTGACACATTTAAGATTCTTATGCATACTTGATGTATTTATATGCAGGGTTAGTCTTATCCATGTGCCAAATAGAAAGCTTCAAATAAAGTATAATTTTTAGAGGCTCAGGGAAATTTTTTATGTATCTCACACACCTAAAAACATAGAGGAATGAATGAAGGGAGGAAATGTAGGCAAAAGGAAAATAAAGAAGGCATACTACCCCCAACCCCACCATCAGTCATGTCCCATCCCAAAGTGTTGATGTTTCTTTCACAGAAAAAAGGTCAACAAATTTTAGTGTGTAACTAAAATTAACAATTATAATTTATAACTATTCTAAATGAGTAGCACACTGTTTAAATTGGTCAGATTTTAAATTGGGAACTGAGTTCTGAATATGGTATATGAAGTTCTGAGTGAGGAAGGACATCATGATTTAGCTGTCTGAGAATAGAGAAAAGAGGGATATTCAACAGCTATAAATTCAGGTTATGTTTGCTCAGTTTACATAATGTCTAACTATCCCTGATAACTGAGATGTACTTGTGTAATATTAATGTGTTTAGTTTGTGAGTTTTCTTATTAATGTTACTTCTTTTAATAGGAAACCTAGGTGTCTATAAATACAGAGCATTAAACTAGTGAAACCTATTAGAAAAATATGCTATGTTTATTTCCAACACAAGGTGTTGGAAAAGTGTATATATTAATTACTATTAATTACTATGTTAGAAAATGAATGAATTCACTTTTTCTCAAATATATATTTTGATTGCATTGTTTTCTTCTGGGTTAGCTTTGTTAGTATTGCAGATACACGAATTGATACATCTTGAGTAAATTTTGGAATTTAAAATATTATCTAGAAAATCTGTGTATACACAAAATTAATTACAAGCATCTTAAATGAATAGTGACATTAAAAACAATATTTAAATATGAATAATAAAATATAGGGAGAACTAGCAAGGAAAATATTAATCATAGATATTTTTTTGTAAGCTAGAGACATTATAAAAAATTGTCACTAGATGTTCTAAATCCAGAAGGTGGCACTCTTGTACTGTATTATGCAAAGTTCTTGGTATTTCTTTTTCTCAATACGTACGCACACATTCAATGTATATATTCATATTTACAAGTATAAACATCAAATTGCATGCATTTATAAGGTGAATACTTGGACACATGGCAACATTATAATATAATTCTTTATGTTCCTCAATTTAATATTTTGCCAGCCATACGGAGTTAATATATTTCAGTAATAAATTTGAAATATTTTCTTAGATATATCAAATAATAGATTTGTTGTAACGTTAGTGCACAAATGCATATTATTAATATCATTATGTTGTTAATTAAAATACTGTATGAAAACAAAATAATTTTGTTATGCACAATTCATATTCAAAATTAAAAGAAAATTTCATCCATATACACCACTTTTTTATGGTTTCATTTGAATTGTTTGCAGTAGCACACAGTAGCCCTCTGGTAAGAGAGGGAGTTAATCTCACTGATTTAAATTCATTCTTTAATTTATTTAAAAGTGAAGTTAGACGTATGTAATAACATTCAATCCTAGATCAAGGAAAAAGCAATGTGAGTAGGTCAACTATATATGACTTTAATAACTGGTGGCTGATTCTTAGTTAAATAAACTTCACTGAGAAATCATAATGTGAAACAATACATGAGAAATAGAGCTGGAGGGGGGAAACATCAAATAGCTACACACAAATGTGTAATTTGAATAATAGAGACTAGTGGATAAAACACAAAATTTCAAAATAAAATGTAAAAATGTAAATGAAATATGAAGTTATGCTACAGATGTGAAACCATTCTATTTGTGACAAAGCAAAATCTATTTTTTCCTAAGTAATATATCCTAGTTCCTTCATTCAGTTATCAATTTCCTGTGTCATTTTCTCTTTACATTTTCATGGACACAACATGATACAGTGCACAAAATGTGGGGCTTTACCATTACACCAAACTTAATGCACGCTCTTGCCTACCTCATCCTAGTGAGGTGACCTTGAGCCAGTGACAACCTATCTGAAAAACTGCGGCCCCATGGAGGAATAAGGCAATGTGCCTTAGCTTATAGAGCTGTTGTCACATATTCATAATAAACATTACTTTCTTTTATCTTTTAAAGTTCTGTGCTTGAGGTAGAGTTTATAAAATGAGGTAGAAAATTCACGAAAAAAAATTCACATTCCTGCTTTTTTAAACCTGATTATAATAAAGAAATCTTTCCTAAGTGTCGAATGTCTTATTTTTTGGGAAAAAATGTAAAAATGTATGTGTGTATTGTAAAATTCTAATTTTGAAACATTTGATTTTTGCAAAGAAATGAGAATTTGTCTTTCTTCCTGTGCAAAAAATGGTTAGAATGGTGTCATTTTTCTTTTTGCCAAGCTGCTAAAGAAATCTGACATTGCTTATATTTATGTGTTTTATTTTTCTGAAAAAAAATGTATAAATGTATGTGCTTATTATAAAATTCTGTTTTTGAAACATTTGATTTACACAAAGAAATGAGAATTTGTCTTTCTTCCTGTGCAAAAATGGTTAGAATGGTGTCATTCTTCTTTTTGCCAAGTTGCTAAAGAAGTCTGACATAATTTACATTTGTATTTGTAGGAGAAGTATTTCAAATTGAGTTGACAATATGTTTCATGACCTGATCACTGGAAGCTTTATGGTTGTATTTGTGATTTCTTTTTGTAAGATATAAATGTATGCTCAAACGGCCATAATTGAGTGTTAAGTGAAATATTTCAAGTCTCAGTTAGATGTAATTCTCCCAAACTACAAAGTGATATCATTGTTCTAAATGTTTTCTGCATTAAGAATGAAAGAATGGAAATACCAAAAAGAACTGTGAGCCATAGTGATTGACAAGGGTAGAAAAATCCTAAACTTCCATTTCTGAAATTCCTGTGAGAAGGGAGAAGACAAAGCTAAACATCACACCCTATAAAGTAACATAGATATTTTAAATTATTTTTAAGTAAATTAAGTGTGTTACTTTGAAGTTAAATGCTAGCTCTTAACTTTTAGCAATTATTTCAGGCAGAATTTCACAAGAATTTTGTGTGTGTGTGTGTGTGTTTGTATAATTTCATTTATCTAATGTCATATACATATATATAACTTTATATATATACATATATAAATGATTAGGTCAGTTTTTATATGTATATATTTACATATGCTATTATGAAGCAATACAAAATCAGAATTTTAAAAACTAGTTGATGACATAGAAGAATACTTGTGATAATTTTTCAGACATCATTTCAAAAAATAATATGAGCATCCCTATGAGCAGGGTACCTACTAAACTCTGGGTTTGGTGCCTTGCAAGTAGCTGTCACCCAGAGTGTGAAGGACACAGTAGAGCATCTTCCCCTTAAGAAGGTTTCTTTGTTTTTTTGTTTGTTTGTTTGTTTTTTCCTGAAGGCAGAATATAAAAACACAATTCCATTCATATAATCAACTTATGTTGGGGTGAATTTGGGTGATTGTAATATTTTTATATACAAATATTCCAATATCTGTACAACTGGCATATATTATTTGACAAATAGAAGAAAACAAATAAGCATAGATATACACATACCAATCACATATGCAGGCACGCATGCACACGCGCGCGCACACACACACACACACACACACACACACACACACACAAAACAACAGCTATTATACCTAAAGCCATAGATTTCATCACACATCAGATACCATGTGGAAAAAGATATAATCCTCCTCCATCAATGGTAGGGTAGGCTATGCCATCAAATCCCACAAAAATATCAAAGATGTAGATACAAGTCCAGCTACTAAATTGCTCTAATGACGTTAATCTGATGTCAGGAAAAAAAAATTAAAATCAGTGATCCTGCTCTTCATTCAGTCTCCTTCCTTTCCTTTTCGTTTGAGTCCTTCCTCTTCTTATTAACTTTCTATCCTCTCTGAATCAGCACTGATATATTCTTTAATCCATTTTCTTTCCTTCTCCATTAAAATTCCTATCGGGATCTAGAAAATATTTTGATTCCAGTTTGAATGAATACAAAGGCATTTTCACAGCACTTCTGTCAATAAATAATGTCATACATGGAACATTTATTGGGCAGAGGACTTTAGGAAAAACAATGGAACATGAATGAACACAAGACGGTGCTTATTTTACTTTATGTTGTTATGTTATATTCCTTAAACTTAATTTACTAGTGACATGATGTCCATCTATTCTGAGTGTTGTTTGTTAGGCTTATTCATTTCTTTCTTCTTTAGACTTATTCTTGAGCTTTATTTTTCTATTTTGAATTATGCCTACCATATTACTTACAGAATGACACACAAGAAACAGACATTTTTTAAAATCTAATTTTCAATATGGTATTCCTACTCAACTTTTAAAGTAATTGCTTAGCAACGATTTTTGATGTGCTTTCAATGTTAGAATGCCACACCCAGGCTCATCTGAATCAGAGTTTTAAAAAAGTCAGAGAATCATATCACAGGTTTAGAACCTCAGATCTGTATTTGAAAATTGCTTAGGGGCGCCTGGGTGGCTCAGTCCGTTGAGCATCTGGTTTCAGCTCAGGTCATGATCTCATGGTTTGTGGGTTCGAGCCCCGCGTCAGGCTCTGTGCTGACAGCTCAGAGCCTGGAGCCTGCTTCCGGTTCTGTGTCTCCCTCTCTCTCTGACCCTCCCCTGCTCACGCTGTCTCTCTCTGTCTCTCAAAATAATAAAACTTTAAAAAATTTAAAAACATAAAATAATTTAAAAAAAAGAAAATTGTTTAGCATTTTTTAACCACTTTTATTGAGGTATGATTGATATGGAAAAAAGCTGTGCATATTTAATGTATTCAACTCAGTACGTCTGAGGTACTTAGGCACCCATGAAACTATTACGACTATCATGGACATAAATATATCCATTACTTCCAAGCTTTTACTCACTCCCTCTATTGCTCCTTTTTTTTCCCCTGAGATAGGAACTCTTAAGATCTATGCTTTTAGAAAAATTAAAATATGCAACACAGTATTCTTAGCTATAGGCACCATGCTGTATAGAAGACCTCTAGAACTTGTTTATCTAGCATAAGTAAATATCGTACCCTTTAGCCATTAACTCCTCTTTCCCCTGCTCTTCCCAGCCCCTGGCCATCTCTGCTTCTGTGAAGTTGACTATTTTAGATTCCACAGATAAGTGAGATCATACAGTTTCTGTCTTTGTGTGTTTGACTTATTTCACTTAACATAATCTCTTCTGGGCCCATCTAGGTTGTTATAAATGGCAGGATTTCTTTTACCTTTAATACTAAATAGTAATTTCATTGTATGTGTATAATACATATTCTTTATTTATTCATTCATTCAACAGTGGACATTTAGGTTGTTTTTGTATCTTGGCTATTGTGAATAATGCAACAACACAGTTGCTTAGTATTTTCATTCAGACCTGATTTCTACAGCTGTTCAGATCTAGATGATGGTGGACAATAATAAACTGTTGAAATACTGTTTGTGTAATGTTCTAAAATTGGTATCTTCTCACTTAGGAGAGGGAATAAATAGCTCATGATTCTTTAATCAGTTGTTGCTACCAGTTGTTCTGGCACATTATATGAAGAATAAATGCTTTTTACCATTACTATTATTTGTTATTATTTCTCATATATTGAGTATCTACTCTGAATGATGCTCTCCTGGTACTAGTAGGTGGATACTCATGGTCCCAATGGAAATTATCAGCTGATATTGACTGAATACTTTGAATGCACAAAACAGGTTTATTAATTATAACAGTCTTCAGAGCATCTCTGTGAAGTTGGACTTATTTGTATTTTCATCTTAGAGAACAGAACGTTTAAACCTGTGATCTGTCCATTGGTACTCAAGAGAGGACCTGGCCGAGCCAGGATTAAAATAATTGATCTTTACCAGAAAAACGAAATCTTACACCTTGCATTCTACAGTCAGTTGGGAATGACAGGAAACTGAGTCACTGAGCTAGAAGACATTATAGGTTATCTTGTCTCATTCATTTTACAAATGAGGAAAATAGAGCATAATGAATTTGTGCCTTCTCCATAGTCACAAATTTAAAGGCAGAATTGGAATATTATTCCACTCATTATTTAGTGTTTTGTCTTTGGCATGATTTACTAAAATAGCCTTGTGCCAATTTCCAAACAAGATTTTATCCCTTTCCTTCACATCAGTACATATCCACAATTTATCTGTTTAGTGTATCCTATATGATTATTTAAAAAACAAGCAAAAGGGGTAGCTGGGTGGCTCAGCCAGGTGAGAATCAGACTTTGGCTCAGGTTATGATCATAAGGTCAGTGAGTTAGAGTCCTACCCCTTTGGGCTCTGTGCTGACAGCTCAGAGCCTGGAGCCTGCTTAAGATCCTCTCTCTCTTTCACTCTCTCTCTCTTTCCCTCCCATGTTTGTGCTCTGTCCCCCCCAAAATAAATAAAAGCATTAAAAACATTTTTGATAAATAAATAAGTAATCAAACAAACAAGCAAACTAGTAAGAAAACATGATTTGAGGGACTTTTCCCAAAATTTCTAAGTCTGTTATTTGTGAGACCTTGAATACATTTTTTCTTTTTTTCCCTTTTTTCACTATAGATAGAGAGTGAGTGGGGGAGAGGGACAGAAAAGAGAGAGAGAGAGAGAGAGAGAGAGAATCCTAAGTAGACTTCATGCTGAGTGTGGGCTCAATCCAACCCTGGGATCATGCCCTAAGAGGAAATCAAGGGTTGGACACTTAACCAATTGAACCACCAACGTGCCCCAAATACATTTATTTCTGTGACAATGAGTTCATTTGTGTAAATACAAACAGTTGAACTGATTATGGTGAACTATATTATTTTATATCTTTTAAAATGCATAGATAGCATCTACTGCTGTTTTTCATCCTCCTAATTGTACTCTTGGGTATTACTGAACCATTAGTTACCATTGAAAATATTTTACATCTGCACAACTGAAGGGCTTATTCAAATTAACACTTTTATTCCTTATAAGTGATCTGCACATATACTATTTTTAAACTTCCTGTACAGTGAAGGAATCAGAGATTCAAGAGCTTAATTTCAATACTACTCATCTAGCAAATGGTAAAATAGAAATTCAACCACAGTTCTGATTCAATGTCCATTAAATAGTCTGCTAAGTTCAGTAGTCTTTCAAATAAAGCACAGTTTTACAACCTATGATGTGACCAAATGAGAAATCAGAGGCATGAGACATGAACAAAAATTGGAAGGATCAGAATATGCAATAAATATGGGAAACAAATTCAAAGTAAAATGACTACTGATGAAGGACTATCAATTGCTTGGAAAATGAAAGTTAGCATTCCCTAATCAATCCTGCACTGCTTGGACATTTGATGAGGGTTTGACTTCAGAATTCGGAAAGTTATCAGTGAAATTTAGTCATTAGATTGTTTTAGTATTCCTCCATTCAAGGTTATTAATTCACCTTTTAATATAACTTCAATATTTTCTCTCATTTTTTAGCTATTAGCTTTTGCCTTAGGTTGGATTTTAATTGCATTCTTTTTTCGCCATAAGATGTGATGCACGCGGTCATTCTGCCACTTCAAAAATCAGTGATGATACAGCCAATATACTTAATAAAATTTAATGATGATTTTGTGTGAAATTATCCTTGTGTTAGTACTGCAGTTTAAGATATTTTATATTTTGTTCTTGTCATACCTTATACATTCAGGACATAAAGATCAATATGTGTGTCTCAAAGCAAAAATGTATAGAATATAACAATATATTGATTGTTATAATGTGATTCTGCTAAGATGTTTATTGTGCTAAGAATATTCCAGCAGGGAAAAAAACATTTATTTGGCATTGCTACTCGATGTTATTGAGAAATATTTTATCCTAAATAGTTGGTGGTAAACAATTTAATTCAAAGATAATATATACTCATATTTTTCTTATAAAAGTTTTGAATATCCAGTTATAAGTTAAGTGATTTCACATGCACGTGCATAATCTATTTGTACATGTATAATAACACTTAAGGGTTTATTCTTCAGGCTTCTGATGCATCCCATGGGTGGATGGATGGACGGATGGATGGATGGATGGATGAATATTTTCAGTATACTAAAGTGCATGCAAGTGTTGTAAAATGAGATACAATGTAGCACTAGAGTTGAAGTGTATTTTCCTGTGTCATTAACCACAGGGATGACAGGAAATATATGGGGAAAAGACGGAACAGTGATACTACAATGAATTAGTGCAGGCTCTTGAACTGGAATATCAAAATTCAAATTTAAACTTTTATACTTGAATCAGAGTGAGCTGGTTGAATTCTTTCTTAGTTTCCTAATCTGAAAAATAGGAGTTACTTCTCAAATGAAGGGATATTTTATGTAAGGAGATTGCTAACAGTAATTCCCAACCCGCAAAAGTAATCACTGAATATGTTAGCTAATTTATTATTGTTTTTGTTGATTTGTTGTTGTTGTTATTATTATATAGCAATATATTTATTTTAAATCTGTTTCTCCTCACTAGAGTGAATGCATAAATGATGATTCAAACTTGGCTGTGATTCTAGAAGCATTTTTCCTGATTTTGCCTCCGCTTCCTACCTGTAGTTTAGCTTGGGATGTTTTCGGACTGCATCTGGAACAACTCTTCGGAATTCAGTGACACGGTTTTTGTCTTCCCAATCTGTGACAGGCACCAAAGGGAAGAAGGGCCACTAAGAATCTAAAAACATGCTATTTGTATATCCTTAAACAGCAAAGTTTTGAGAGGAGTGTGGTGTGTGAATATTATAATTCAGTTTATACTGGTTTGTGTGCATAGACCCATAAATGTATACAAAGAAATGGTCTTTAATTAATAACCTCTATTTCCCTTTTTGGTGGTTCTTTTTCAGTATTAGTAAAATCTATTGGTTCTCTTACAATCGGAGATGAATTTTCATCAGGAGACAGTCTTGTCCTCTATACTGTCTTGATGACCATTGTAGGAGTTTTAGTTTTTGTTTTCTTTTTTCTTTTTATTTGCTTTCTTTCTTTCTTTCTTTCTTTCTTTCTTTCTTTCTTTCTTTTTCTTTCTTTTTTTCTTTCTTTCTTTCTTTTCTTTTCTTTTTTTCTTTACTCTTGGCTCTGGGTCAGCTCTTCAAATGCCCATGAATTTATACTGAGCCAGAAGTGCTGAAGAAAGCTTCATTACTGGTAGATAAAATGCAATGCCATCATTCATGTTTTAATTTAGACTCTGCTTAAAGTGTTGGAGGTTGTAATCAATTACATTAACACATGATGCAATTTGACTCATTTGAGCAATTTCAATCAGGATTTCATCCTCATCATAGTGCTGAGACTGCTGTATTGAAAGTAAATAATGACCTTTTGATTGAAACAACGGATGTTGTCTCTCATGATTCTTTTGGACCTTTTGGCAGCATTTGATGCAGTTAATCATGACATTTTATTGGCTGGTTTATAGATTTTGGTAGGATTTTCTTAAATAAAAGTAAAACTAATTCAAAGTGTTATCTCTTAGTGATCTACTTAAATGTCTGCTCAGTATGGTCATTGATCTGTACTATAGGGTATGACTGAGAGTGATTTTTTCTTTCTGCTTTACTATTTATATTCTGTACAAATTCACTTTTTTAAAAAACAAGTGAACAAGTGTTTCTTAGTTTTGTGACTTTATAAGATGCCTCTGGACAATTTTTAACATCTCAGGTTGAAAAATTAGAGAAGTGTGCTTGTTCCCAATAGACATTGTAATGTTGACCCATTATTATGTTTCATTGCTGGGGCATCCATGCATATGACTCTAGCTTCGAGTCTGTTATCTATAGAGGGAGTAAGATTACACAGCACATACACAGACTTACATAGAAACAAACAAATTATATTAGTAAGCTAGGCAATATAAAATAGAGTAGCCTTCTCTAAATCAAACTATTTTTATAGGAGTCCCAGAGATAAAAGTGACCCACCTAGGAGTAAGGTTATTCTTGTCATTATCTAAGACTTTGCTTACCTGAAGAGCCTAACTATACTGATGTCAGAGTTGCAAATATGCAGAAAATAGCTAAAAACTACTTGATCATAGTTTAGCTAAGAGGCACAGCTAAAATACTGACCTTTTTATAATTTATAATACCCATCGCAGGAAGATGGAAATGTAAATGAATGTTGTAGGATCACAAGTTGTCAAATATAGAAAAGTATGGTTTTGGAATAAAATGGTTAGCAGTAGACCTTCAGATGATTCTCGCACCTCACTGGTGAAATGTCTATAAGAAAGAAACAAAGAACAAACCCTGCTCAAATTTGTAAACAGTCTATGAGAACCCTCTTGCGAACATACTAAGATATCTGTTGATGGAAGAGCCCATAAGCATGGACTGCTCTTAGCAGGGTGCTCTTGCTCGAATTGCTTAACACGGCACACCCAAAACATGGATTTATGGGGCACCCAGGTGGCTCAGTTGGTTAAGTGACCAACTCTTTGATTTCGCTTCAGGTCATGATCTCACCTCGTTTTGAGATCGAGTTCCAATCCATGCATAGAGCCTACTGAAAAATTTCTCTGTCTCTGTCTTTGTTTCTCTCTCTCCCATTGTCCCTCCCCTAATCCTTCCCTGTCTCTCTCTCTCTAAAAGAAAAAGAAAGGTTATGAATTCATGAGCATGGCCCTCTGGTAAAAGGCCCGTATGCTGTGCAAATAGAAGTATAAAATGGAGATTGCGCATGACCGAAATGATTCCCCCTTTGATTTAGGTGTAACTGACACAGCTGTAAATATCATTTAGAGACTGTATATGCTACTCTGAAGCAGAACACACTCTTGTCTAGCAAATAAAGACACAGCTGCAGTGGCATTCCCAGATTTCTCTCTGCTTTGCTCGTGCATCATGATTATTTCTGTACTTTAAATTTGTTCATAAAGCACAGACTCTGATTCTGTGTCTGATTTGGCAATGTAGATAACACACTACATACCACGCCAAGTATTGATGTATCTTTAGATAGGCAATTCTGGATATTCATTCAGGAATTTGTAATTTTCAGAACATATTTTCCCTTATATTTGCTTTAAATGAATAGCTTGCTGACAGTAACTTCTTTGTCTTTATCATTTCCATTATCCTCTTGTGCAAACTGTTAATCATTTTACACCCTGATGTGTTGCACGTAAGTTCCCTAAACCTGAATATTGTTTAAAACAACCTCTGCCTTTTGCAGTCTTACTTCTGAATGTAATTAGACAAAATCACATGGCCATGATCTCTAAGCTTGTAAAGATTCTCAGTTCTATACAACAGTCCTCCTAGATCCGAGAGTCGTAACACTCCTTGAATCTCAAAGCCTTCACTTTGCAGACCCCTTCTCCTGTAACAGTCTTTCCTAATTCACAAATTCATAGATTTAATGAGATGCAAACTCTACCACTGTTTTACCCTTTCCACCCAAACAATTATCTGCCTTGTAATACCACCATTCAAGATGAAGGCTTTTGCTACCCTGGACTATGGTAATTTCCCCATTTTTTTTTTCTGGAACCCGTATCTTCCTGCCTATTTAGGCTTTGTTCTCTCAGTTTCCCTTACTTCAGTTTGACTGCCTTTTTTCCCCACCTGTCTTGTTGCTCTTTCTGCTTTTTCCATGCCTTTCCATTTTAAATAAAATAAAACAAACAAAAGGACATAAATAAAGAAGCGAGTCATAGAAACTGCTATCCTGTCATAATCTATCTCGTGTAGCTAGTAAAGAATTTCCCTTCTCCAAATAGTGCATGTTCTTACAAGACTGGCCTACAGCGCTCACTAATCTCCAATATCATATTTATTCTTTACCACTTTTCCTACCATTTTACCTACATTATTCTCCCCAGTTTTACCAAAAACATCTTAGTTTCCAATTTTAATACCTGTGTGTTGCTTTTTACTGCAAGATTTCTGTGGAGCATTTAATGTCGTTAATCACTCATCTTTCATCTTGCTTCTGTGGGCAAACCATTCATCTTTCTTCTAACTCCTCTATATACTCATTGCCAGTGCTCTTTCTTGAATCCTCACTTTAGTCTGGATTTTTTAACTTTAGTGCTTCCTGTTCCTTCTTTCACTAACCTGCTCTTATTCTATTAATTTATATTGTGTTATTTTAAGCATATGCCTGGTTTGTGTTTGTTTGTTTGTCCATTTAAGCATACTCATGGCTTTCTGCCAGTGCCTAAAGGGTGATAATCCTTAAACTTTTCTTTTCCACTACTACTTTCTCCTTAAATACACACTGAAATTTCTAATTACATGCTGACTATCTGCACTTTGATTTAACTTTTCTAAAACTTCACTCTTCACTTGCTGCTGTTCTAGAAACCTTCACTTAAAGGTACTGTCTCTCATTCACTCAATTATGTAAGTAGAAGCCCAGAAGAAATCAAGAGCAGAGGCTTCCATTGTAGTGTGCCCTGAACTGGTTACAGATGGGCCTGGATATGGTTCACTTCTGCCTTATTGTCAAGTGATAATCTCTTATCAGGGGTAGGTTAATTTACCCCAATGTACTATAAAATATAATTGTTTTGTTAGTGTTGCATGATGTAAAAGAGGCTTATTAGAGTCCTTTTATACCCTGATTTCTGATACCTTATGAATCATTAAATTCAGTCAATATCTGAAATACTTCTCAGAACTATTTCCTATTACCTATCATTCCCCTCTTTCAATTGTTTTGTTAAGCACTTTTTCATTTCAGGGCAACGGGGTGGCACAGTCGGTTAAGCATCCAACTGTTGGTTTTGGGTCAGGTCATGATTTCACGGTGGTGAAATTGAGTTCCAGATCAGGCTCCACGCTGAGCATGGAGCCTGCTTGGGATTTTCTCTCAGCTTCTCCCTTGCTCGCTCTGTTTGCTCTCTCTCCTTCTCTCTCTCTCTTTCTCTCAATAAATAACTTTTTAAAAAATTTAAAAAAATAACTTTTTCATTTCTACCCTGGGTTCCAGGCAGAGTCACTTAATTAGCCTTCATGAATCGAGTATACTTTCAAACACAATCCAATGTTCATAGCACTGCCAGAGAGTTCTTTAAACCTAGCATTCCATTTCTGTCTTAAAAATATACCATAGATTGTCATCAAAGTTGGTCAGATATAAAACCTGTCATGTTTGGCACCTGGCTATAGACACGTCCTGACCTCAATATACCCAAATATTCTATCAAAGTTCAGTTCATAACTCTTCTCTTCAAGGAAGATTTCACTTATTTTCCCAAACTAGGAGAGAAATAACATATCAGCACATAATGTCTATTTTAATAATATTCATTCTGTACTATTTCTCTATATTTGCCCATGATCCAAATCTATGATGGTCCTCCCTAAAACTGGGACCCTATATAATGAATGAATATATGAGCATTAAAATGGCCTTTTACTTATAAATTAGTAAATTCTGTACATGTTTAAATACATAGACCATTGGTTTTAGTACCAGTTCATTTTCTACCATTTGGCCATGCCATCAGCTGCATCAGTCTATTCTCCTACCAGCAATGTGAGTGCATCTCATTTCCCCTAACATCTGTCAACATTCATTTTCTTTTTTTGTTCATTTTCACTTCAAAAACTACTGGTGAAATTACCAGATTCCTATGCAAATAGAAAATAACTTGGAAAGTAAGATTTTAGTGTATAATTTGAACTTTGAAACAGATGAGTTTGTTAGAAAGGAGTCACCTAAATGGAGCTCATCCTAGAGAACTCATCTAGAAAGAGGGAAAACATGGGCATGGCATGGAAGAATGAATAGTCTTTGGGCAGAAATAAAGGAAAAGGGCATTTTGTATATAGGAGGAATGAGTACAGAAAACAAAAATTAAAATGAGATTTATTTTTAAAAGTAAAATGATACAGTTTAGTACATTTTGCCTATCTAATAGAAATAATGTTCATTTATTTCACATGCCAATTTCTGTTACGGAGGGTCCATTTTGTTTTCCTACTATGCAAAATTAATATACTACCCCTACATTCACATATTAAAGTTCTGCATCTTCTAAATCCAGTCCATGTTAGATTGCAGTCATAGTCTCATTTAATTTTAATTTCATAAAATAGAATTATTTTATGAACTTAAATATTATAAAATAATATATAAATTATTATATAATAATAAATAAAATATATAAAAGAACTTAAATATTATAAAATATTATAAAATTTAGCTGATTTTTGTTGTTATTTAAAAATAGCAAATGCTCGTTATAAGAAATTAGGGAACAATAAGAAATAAAGAAATCACATATAATCTAATGTGATTACAACTACCAATTAATGTATTTCCTTTCAGCCTTCCTAAATAATGTTTTAAATCAATAGATTATGTGTTTCAAAGTACACATGTGTTTGAGCTTCTAGGGAAATTCACTATTTAATTTTATAAACAGTGAAACTTATGTTCAAAAATCTAGCGAAAAAAGAGGCAATTCTATTGATATTTCTGTAATATATAAAGTGATATACCTCATCTTTTTTGGAAATTGTGAATAAAAGAAAGCTGAAAGTCTGTAATAGGTTTGCTGTGGTGAAGTTTTTAGAATTAAAGTTATCTTTATAAAACTTTACTGATTATCTTACTGTTATATTTTAGCTATATTCTAAATAGAATATAATTTTATTCAAAGACCTTGAAGGAATTAGATCATATAAAATATAAATAAATTCAAATAAAATTTGAACTCACACTTACTTAATGTCACTGCATTTTATTTAAAATAAAAATCTATTAATTCTAAGGAAAGTCCCAAATTTGTATCCTTTTGAAATTTTTGTATTCAAATTCTGATTTATAATAATATTTATCATGGAAACAGTTCAGGTTTAAAGGCGAGAGTTTATCAGTAGCCTTTAGCAACTTAATTGTCTAAATACTTAATATGTGAACCAAATCATTCTCTACACCCATATAGAATCAGAGTTTATTTAACTCAGTCTTCTCACTTTTGACTGTTCTGAAAACCGAGGGTTTATGTTTGCTTTTATTCTGTCATGATATCTGGGACAACTTATCTTAACTCTTTGAGAGTTAGTATATTGCCTATTGTGGAGTCAGAAAGTCCACCAAATCTGAAGGAAACTTTGACAAATATCATACTCCAGGAAAGCTTTGAGTCTAAGGAAATAATAGTAAATTTTGCATAATTGACTATTTCACCACAAAACTGGCCAGTAGTGTCTGTGGCTCTTTTATATGGGTGGACTGCATCCCATGAAGGTATTAAATAACTCAAGCTAAAGGATTCTGGGATGCAGCAAAAAACTCTAATGAGGATATACTCCTGAACACATTACTACCTTTTCAGTATTGTAGTTTTCTAAGTTATCTTCTTCTTTTGTTCATCACTGAATTCCTATTCTCTAGGTCACAAGAACATAGACACCTTTTTGTTTCCCCCTGTTTTTCTGGATCTGCTAACTTTGAGTTGATCCAAAGTGATATATATCTACGCTGCCTTTAAATGAATATTAAGATTTCTAAACCTAACTACACATCCTATTTTGTTTAATAATATGTTTGAAATATTAGTAAATTCTAATTACTACAGCATAACTGCATAACTACACAGAAATTAACCTATGTGCATTGCTAATGTGTACATTTACATGTGTGCATATCTATTTATATTTTAAAACATATTTTTGAGATTGTGGTTTCCATGATAGATTTGATGTTTTGGGTTTTTTTTCCCCCTTTTCAGATATTTGACAACTTTTTTCTTGGAAAATTAACCTGTATACAAAATTCCAATTTGATTGTGAAGTGACTAGATATGGGGAATAATTGTTAAAATAATAATCAATGAATTAATAATTAAACAATGAAACAAAAGAAAATTATCTCCAGAGATTCTACTTTTTTATAGGAAAAAAAATCAACATGCCTTAGCTCTAAAAGACTGATCACCATTTAGGAATAAGGTATCTTTTGGGAGTTACCTATGTTCTAGTGAAATAAAATATTTATTCTCTTAACATACAACTCTTTACAGAAAATAATCTTTCTTATTCCTCTCTATTCTTCTCCTCCTTTTTTTCCCCTCAATATCAATCTATCTTTTTAAATTGCAATGTAACAGCTTACTTGAACCACTTATTTGTCCCACCATATGCTGATTTTCCTTGTCAGTTTGTTTTAATTCATTTGTTTAATCCTACTTGTTTATAGATACAAAGTGTATCTTAAGTGTTTGGTAACTAAGGGATACAGATGGTTTTGTTTTATAAACTAAGTACCAAGGGAAAGAATACAGTAACGTATGGAAAATGTATATTCATTTAGTGCCAATTTTATAAGCCAGAAGGAATTTTAGTCATCTTGTAATAATACAATTAGTTCTCTTCACTTACACATTACACAGTAACACATTGTGATTGGATATAATAAAATATTATTTTACCACAGTTATAGCTACATGCAATTTTTATAATGTAGTTAACATGGTTATGATATACTATGTTGATATTGCAATGACTGGTATTATTCAATTATCCAGTCATGTTAATAGAGTAATTCTATAAGCAATTTCATTTTTAAATTCAAAGCAAACAAGTGGCTAGCTCATAGAGTGAAAGATTCTCCAATTAACACTTGGGTCAGGTGCTATAATACCAGTGACTATAACAATAAGCTATCACAGAACCTCCTATGCAGAAGATATTGAAAAAACAACTAGCTCACACTTTAACCATGAGAAATATAATAGTGTATTTTTAAAAAAAAGATTTTGTCAGAAAAAGTCACCTTATGTTTTCCTGAGAATATAATGTGTTTGTCTTTTTGACAGTATCCTAGCTTTGTATTTTAATGATTGATTAAGAGGGTTTAAGGTATAAGTAGACAATGTAATCATTTAAATTGTTTTCCAAAAGTCTTTACACACTGTTATATTATTTTTATTGCTTAGAATTACACATTTAAATAATTTAGTTTTCATTTCAACACACTTGATACTTTAAAATATAATTTTTAAAAAGTACTTGACAGTGGGGCACCTGAGTGGCTCAGTGGGTTGTGTCTGACTCTTGCTTTTGGCTTAGCTCATGATCCCAGGGTCATGGAATCAAGCCCCATATCAGGCTCAGCGCTGAGTGTGGATCCTGCTTAAGATTTTCTCTCTGTCTCCCTTTGTCCCCTCCCCTACTTGTGAACTTTCTCTCTATACATCAAAAATTAAGAAACTTAAAAAAAGCACTTTACAGAGATATGTGTAATTCTTTCAGGAAGGTATTGCATTTCGTTCTTTTATAAAAATAGTCAGTTTAGATAGAACTAATTTATAGTAAGACCAAGATCAAGGTTTTTATTTAAATATGCTTAGCTATAGG
>NC_043703.1:36091120-36101983 GCF_006229205.1 Suricata suricatta
GACTGAGCCACCTGGGTGCCTGCCCCACAGTCTTTGTTTTAAAGTCTTATTTGTCTTATGGGGCACCTGGGTGGCTCAGTCAGTTAAGCGTCCGACTTCAGCTCAGGTTATGATCAGGTTATGATCTCACGGTTCGTGGGCTCGATCCTCGAGTCCAGCTCTCTGCTGACAGAAGCTCAGAGCCTGGAGCCTGCTTCGGATTCTGTATCTCCCTCTCTTTCTGACCCTCCTGTGCTTGTGCTGTCTCTCTCTGTCTCTCAAAAATAAATAAAAGACATTAAAAAAATAAAAAAAATAAATAAAGTCTAGTTTGCTTATATAAGTATTGCTACTCTGGCCTTCTGTTAACATCCATTTGCATGATAAATATTTTTCTATCCCTTCACTTTCAATCTGCAGGTGTCTTAGATCTAAAATGAACCTTTCATAGGCAGCATTTAGATGGCTCTTGTTTTGTTTTAATCCATTCTTAAACCTTTGTCTTTTGATTGGAGTATTTAATCTATTTAAATTCACATGAATTATTGATATATATGATATATATGTATTTATTGGCAGTTTACTACTTATTTCTGAAGATTTTTATCTGATCCTTTCTTGTCTTTCTCTTTTTCATATTTTGCTGATATTCTTTTTTTTAATTCAAGATTATGTTACTTGAAACATACTTTATTCAGAGTTTCATCTGAAGCAGTAAAGCACATGGTTTTTCCCATGACCTTCTACACCCAAGTTTCAAAACACTTATACTGTGAGGAAAGAAAGATGTTACTTTAAAGATGGTTTAAACACAGTGTAGTTTCAAAGAGATAACCTCATGGCTTTTCCCATATGTTTCTACACATACATTTTGAATATCTATCTCTTAAAGCAAGAAAATATATTTGGATTTAGTTTACTTTGTTTTTGCATGTTTATTACTGTTTTTTGATATATGGTTAGCATTAGGTTTGTATATAACTTCTTCTGCAAATTACAGTCTAAAATAAGTTGAGGGTGGTTTGAGTTTTTGAATCCATTATTTTCTCCTCTCCTCCCCATGTCTTAGGTATTTGTTATTATATTTTATACTCTTTTTGTGTGAGCTTCTTGACTGATTTTTTATAGAAATATTCATTTTTACTGTTTTTGTGTTTCCTGTCTTTATATTGTCATTTTGATCTCTTCTTTCCACTCAAAGAAACTCCTTTAGTATTTATTGCAAGGCTGGTTTAGTAGTCACGAACTCCTTAAGTTTTTGTTTATATTGGAAACCATTTCTCCTTGTGTTCTGAATAGTAACCTTGCTAGATAGAATATTCTTGACTGTAGATGTTTCCCATTCAGCACTTTGAATCTATCATGTTTCTCTCTTTCAAACTGCCAAGTTTCTGTTGAAAAATTTCCTGCTGGCCTTAAGGGTTTTCCCTTATAAATTAAGGACTACTTTTAAATTGCTTCTTTTAAGATTTTTTTTCTTTATCACAGTGTTTTTCCAATTTAATTACAGGATGTCTTGGTGTAAGCCTGCTTTTGTTGATTTTGATGGGAGTTCTCTGTGCCTCCTGGATCTGGATGTCTGTTTCTTTCTCAAGGTTAGGGAAATTTTCAGCTTACTTCTTCACATAACATTTTAGCCCCCCCTTTTTTTTTCTCTTTTGCTATTGGGATTCCTATAATATAAATGTTATTATGTTTGATGGAGTCACTGAATTCTCTATATCTCTTCTCATTTTGCATAATTCTTCTTACACTTTTGCTCAGCCTCACTGCTTTCCATTACTTTGTCTTCTAGGTCATTAATTTCTTCCTCTTCTTCCAGCCTGTTCTTCATTGCATCAAGTATGTTTCTAATTTCATTTATTGCACTTTCATATCCGATTGGTTCTTTTTTTAGCATCCTTATCTTTTATCAGTAAGTCTCACTGATGTCTTCAATTATTTCCAGGCCCATTGAGTATCTTTATGATTGTTGCTTTAATTTTTCCATCAGGCATTTTACTTACATCTGTTTCACTTAGATTGTAGTCATAACCTTATGTTGTTTTGCAACATAAATTCCTCTATCACCTCATTTTATCTAAGCCTTTGTCTTCTCTGTGTTAGAAAAGCCAGTTATGTTTTGTGCTCCTGAAAATAATGGCCTAATGAAGAAGAGGTCCTTTAGTGTCTAGAGCCTGGTGCTTCATGGAATGCCTCTGGTGTGTGCTGTGCTTGTGCTTTGGTTTGTGTTCTGGCTGCTCTGTCCTTCAGGACAGTAGCCTGCCGAAGCTCTCCTTGCCTGCTGTAGGCAGTGTTTGGTTTCTGGCCTGAACATGACAAGTTTTAAGTGGGTATGCTGTGGTCTGTTTGTGAAATGAGACCTGAACCATCTCCACGGGAAATGAAACCCTGCAGAAGTCTCTGGTTGGGACATGTGGTGTGGGCAGAGGTTTGTACTGGTCTTCTGAGGTAGGGACCTGCCACACTGGGACTGAAGCAAAGGTGACTGAGAAGTGCAATTCCATCAGAGTGCAGGGGGCTGTGGTTTGATGTAGGCAAGTTAGACAGGCAGTTTCAGTTAGACAGCTTCCCACAGGTACCTTTGTGCTGAAACTGAGGGGTGAGGGAGGGAAATGGAGCTGGCCAACTCCTTCCTTCCTGGAGAGGTATCTCTGTGAACCTGCCTCTCAGGGATATGCTTGGAGAAGAGCAAATAATCTCCCTGCTGTGTGCTTCAGATGCTCCACTCTGCCTTTGAACTGTTCCCCTGCCTTCTGTCCAAGACCAGCGCAGTGCCCTCAGGGCTCTATCGCAGCCAAATCTGCTGACCTTTAAGCCAGCCCTACTGGTTGCAAAAACTCACAAATTTCAGTCCCTCTTCTTTCCCAAACCAATGGCTGTAGGAGTGTTCTCCTTGTGAGTTTCCCAGTGTGCTCCTCTCCTTTCACCTTTCTCCCCCCTGCTCCCCGCAACACTTGTGATCCATTTCTCCTCTAAACCATGTCTCCACGCTTCCTACCTTCATCATTTGCAGCCTCTTCTCTCTCTTTAGTTGTGGAGTTTGTTTTGTCAGTCTTCAGATCGGTATCTGGAGTATTTAGGGTGGTTTGATAGTTTTATTTGTGGGATGAGGCTAGCCTAGCATCCTCCTACTCCATCGCCATCTTCCTCCCTCCTCAACTAAGTTTTTGATAAGGTAATTTAGTACACAAAAGTTGAAATTTTGGGGGGGAAATGTACAAAAGAAGCATTTTGTTGGTATTAGCTTAAAAAGATGTATATCTTCTGAATACCAAGTATATAGACAATATAAGTAATGTTTTATTGAAAAAGTGAGTGCATTTGAACTATATTCTGGTGTTAAAGGAGAGTGCCAGAGATTCATATGCTTGAATATCAGCAATGTGAATCTGACCTTTTCTTGTTAACCAGAGGCTGAAAAGAGCTTAAGCATCCAAATAAAGGATGTGTTAACATACTATGTTAACATACTATGCCATGTACTGTGACTATGCTTTAGTGTCTCTCCTCTATTTCATGTTAAAGGGATCTAAAATAGTTTATAAAAGCAATATTAAACTGACATAAGATGTTCAATCCATAAGTTATGATAAATGATTTATGAAGAAAATCAGATTCTCTATTTTTAATATTTTCAGAACTATTAAAATAGTTCTTTAGAATCAGAATATATATAATTGAATACATATAATGAATATATACTGTATGTTGTATTTTATATATATACACACACACACACAAAGTTCATATATAATAAATAACAGTTACAGGTAAAATCTAATTACATAAAATATCACTGCAATTAAGACATGTAAAACATAAAAAACTTTAGAGAAATATATTGTTTAACAGTTCATAAAGAAAATTTCTTGTACAATAGACAACTCAAAAGTCACTTGTATTTTAAGAACAATAAAATTGGTCCAAGATAGGGAAAATGTTACAATTTTTAGGTTGGTTGATATTTATGTTTTTAATACCTCCTTACTGATACTATGTTTGATATTCAGAAAGTATGACTTGCTTAAAATCATAGATATAAGTTTTCATTCATTGAATTCTGAGTCTCAAATTCAATATCCCTAAAATCTATGGCTACTAATCATAACAAGAACCAACATTTGTAAGTTTAGGTGTCATACACACACACACACACACACACACACACACACACACACACAGATTTAATATACATACTAGAGTTTCAGACAGACATTCTTAGCATCCCTAATATTATGGATAAGGAAATTAAGTTCAGAGAAGTTGAACACTGCTAAATACACATCCCCAAAGGCAAGGGAAATGAAAGCAAAACTGAACTCTTGGGACTTCATCAAGATAAAAAGCTTCTGCACTGCAAAGGAAACAATCAAGAAAACTAATAGGCAACCAAGAGAATGGAAAAAGATAGTTGCAAATGACATATCAGATAAGGAGCTAGTATCTAAAATATACAAGGAACTCACCAAACTTCACACCCACAAAACAAATAACCCAGTGAAGAAATGGGGAGAAGACATGAACAGACACTTCTCCAAAGAGGACATCCAGATGGCCTACAGGCACATGAAACGATGCTCAACATTACTCATCATCAGGGAAACACAAATCAAAACCACACTGAGTTAACACCTCACACCAGTCAGAGTGGCTAAAATGAACAAATCAAGAGACTATAGATGCTGGCGAGGGTGTGGAAAGATGGGCACCCTAAATACCATTTAATAGAATCATCTTTGAAACTCACCTTTTAACTTGAGACCACAAGTTCTTTCTAGTCTTCCAGATCATATAGATTCCATTCAGTTGCAAAATCACTGTTAAATCCAGCACAATAGAGCAAGTTGTTGGTTCCTTAAAGTTTCTTGTATTAAATTTAATAGAAATAACACCATGGGAATTAAGAATTTTTAAATTGCACAAAACTATTTGTGTAATCAAATTGTAATTTGTAAAATATTTTTAAAAAGACAGCTTTCCCCATGCATTCGCAAACAAAAATGCTCACCCCTTAATCTTCCTTCATTGCCCTCCCTTCCACATAATCTGCTTCTCCCTCTACTAGTCCATTAAGAGTGTTCTTGTCTAGGTCATTATCTCATAGTCACCCAATACAATGATACCTCTTAGTTTTTACCTACATGACTCCTCTAGAGCATATTCAATACTGGTCTCAATCTACTTTTTAGACTCTCTCTCTCTCTCTCTTCCTTTCCCTTCACGTTTTTCTAAATTTAGGATTGATCTTTTTCAAATTCCTTCTATGGTTCCTCTGACTCTGTATCCCAAACTTGCCTTCTGAAGTACCTGGTCAAACCTTCATTAGCTCAGTGGATGTTCCTCCTGGGTTATCTTCAGGAAACTCAAATCTGTACAAAATCCAACCTAAATCCACCTGTAGAGTAAGAGCTGCTTCTGCTTCTGTCACTTGATTAAAGATAATACCAACTTCATAGAAACATCTTTTATACATCTCTGCTACTGCCCTCATCTTTCACTCTCCTGCCCCCTCCCTCTGCTCATTCAAATAATAACCTTTGCACTTGCCTTTCCCGTTGCCTGGAATGTTCCTCCCTAGGGATCTCTAAGACTCCTTCCTTCAAATTCAGGTCTCACTAAGGTATCCATTTAAAACTCCTACTATTCTTTTTTCCATCTCTTTTCCTGAATAACTTTCTTCAGAGTTCTTATCACTTTTCATACTTTATTTATTTTGCAGATTTGTTTAATGCTTCTCTGTCCTACTAGAAATTAAGCACATTATGACCAAGAATTTTTATCACATGTGTCTGTTGCTATAGCCATAAAATATAGTACTAGGCTTGGCACATGAAACTCACTGTGAATTCATTAGTGAAAGAAGACGTGACCCTTTCCTTTCACATACTTTCCACATAAAGAACTAAATGTCATTTTTTTTTCTAACATGATCTAATTCAAGCCTATTACAGGCATGGTTTATTCTCAGGCTGCATCCTAAGTGCTGTCATTGAATCTTTTTTCTTTCTCCTCAGATCCAGCATCACAATTACACCAGGGCTATCATTCTAAACCACATATCTTATCCTTTTAATCTCGCATGATAAAAGTATTTGCCAGAGGATAAAGTTTAAGTCTGTTATCATTTTACACCAAGTTCTTCATAGTCTTAGTCTAATACACAACCCATCTCATACTCTCTTGAGTTATATCAACAGTATAACCATTCAAAACATTCTTGTTCTCTAATTATACTCATGTTTTTCATGTGTCCCTGCATTGCTGAGAGTTGCCCCTTACCACAAAGTTAACTACTACTCTCTTCACCAAGAGGCAAATTTCCTTTCTGGACTTCAAAAGACTATCTCTTTTATGCAATCTTCTCTGACCCCTCCAGGCATAATTATTATACATTCTTCTCCACTAAATTAGTAATTATACTGGCATTATTGGCATTATCATGATGTCCTTGTGTAATTTCCTGGCCATGCCGTAATATTAATGACAGATATTCAGTTGCTTATAGCAAGAACAGGAAAGTTGGAAGATTTAAAAAAGCTAAAATCCCATACTTTGTTGACATAAGACACACAAGGAAAAATTGAAAGGTAAGGTATAGAAAACAAATGTCTGACAAACTGATGTGTGTTCTGAATTTTACAACTATGCATCTGAGGTCCAGGCACATATCACAGGCAATGCAATGTCACAATGTTCAAATAGGTTCTGGAGAGATCAGGAAAGCAACACTTGCAAAGTTTAATTTACCTGTTAACTCAGCAATTTAAGAAATGTTAGCATTTAAATTTTACGAGGTCCTATGGTAAATTCTGGGGCTACAAAAATAATAAGAAACACACATTTTCTTCAATGGCCAGGACTGGACTGCAAAGTATTCTGACTAGTCAAAAGAATGATGTCACAAAGAACAACAGAAATGAGGCCTTAGCCAGTTAAATACCTTGTAATTCACTTCTGGATTACTTCTGAAAACTAACACACTATGAGGAGTTATCAAAGACTCCCATAATGAAGAAAAGGATGAATGAAAATGTCAGGAAGAAGTACAAGCCTATTTCATTTCCCTCTAGGCTGTGACTCTCTCTCTGTTAGAACAATGTCTTATTTATCTTTGTATTCTCAGGATTTAGAACAACTGATAGTGCATATTAAGTGCACAATAAATACTTCCTTTGTGAAATTACTTGGTGGGAATTAGACCTTCAATTACTGTGTTTTGTTGAGTTTTATGATGGAGATGCAGTTATGGGCTATCAATCACTACAATAAATGCTATAAACATTCACAGAGAGTATCCCAAGTAAAAATGGAAAATATAGAAAATAAAATACCTAAACCATATATTCATTCTTGGCTTTCTGGGATGTATCCTAACACTTAATTTTTTTAGTACATAATTTCAATATGAGAAAGGTCCAGGGTAAAAAAAAAAGAGGGTGTTCAAATCAAATATAAGTCAGAAAATGACATGTGGAAGAAAATGAATATAACTTAATCACAAGAGTTATTCTGAAATCTTTGCTTTAAATTTAAGAAGGAAAAAAGTGATAGTATTTATGCAGTCAAGTGTTGGTATACAATTCATGACAGGATAGGGTGATATTGATCAACATATCTTAATGTACTATGATTTTGATGCCAAACTAAACATAGTTTTCAGCAAACTTGAACATTGACTAGAGATTCCATTATTTAAGAAGAATGTTGGTCTTTAATATAGACAACAATATTGTACCCTACTTGTGTAATGAGGTTAAATATCACTTCAGCAACAATTAAATTTTTTTTATTTTAATGATTTTTTAAAATTTATTTTTGATACAGAGAGAGACAGAGCATAGAGGGGGAGGGGCAGAGAGAGAAGGAGACACAGAACTGGAAGCAGGCTCCAGGCTCTGAGCTAGCTGTCAGCACAGAACCCGATGCGGGGCTTGAACCCACAAACATGAGATCTGACCTGAGCTGAAGTCGGAAGCTTAACCGACTGAGCCACCCAGGCGCCCCTTCAGCAACAATTATATTACAGTATATAAATGCATCAAAGTAACAGATGTACACATTAAATTTCAACATGTGTTATGTTAAATTTGTATAATAAAACATGTTTTTAAGCTTATTTATTTCTTTTGAGAGAGACAAAGACACTGGGAGAGGGGCAGAGAGAGAGGGAGACACAGAATCTGAAGCAGGCTCCAGGCTCTGAGCTGTCAGCACAGAACCCGACACAGGACTTGAACCCATGAACCATGGGATCATGACCTGAGCTGAAGTTGGACACTAAATCTACTAGGCCACCTGGGTAGGCACCCCTGTTTAATAAGACATTTAAAAGTAAAATTCTTGGTCTTTAAGTAGATGACTTTCCAAAGTTCAGATGTATTTAAAAACAATCACTCTCTTACAGAGCTCAATTTGCATTTTTGATTTCTATTACATGGGAGTAGATTTTCTCTGTATTTTGTGTCCCTACATTCTTTTTCCATCTGACTTTTCTTTCCATGGCATCTGGATTCTGCATTGTATATTATGTGGAAAGTCATACATTCCACTTCTTTTGTGAGTAACTTTAATCACATGGTGAAACATATCTTGCCTTAGTCCTGATGGTTAACAATTTAATGCCAATAGTTACATAAACCACATTATATTCTAACTCTAGGGGACAATTTAATATATCTGGATTGCTCAGGTAATAAACTACATTGTAAAACATGGCAATGAATATATGTTTTGGTCATGGCATATCAGCTAGGCCAGAAGACAAAAAGCTGCATAGGAATGGAAGACTGGTAAGTGTGAAAGCATGTCTGTTTCACTTGGGGTTCTAGAAGACCCAGTCTGGTTACAGCTGTGTTAAAGATGCCATATTCTAGATGATTTTGTCAGGACAAAATAACTAAGTCAGGAAGTAGCCCTGTTCTGGTATACCATGAAATGCAGGAACAGAGTGGAAATAAAGAATCAGGTTTCAAAACCATTGCCTTCTTTGGGAATAGTAAGGGTAAGGGTATGCTTAATGCATTCACAAAAGCTGGCAGGGAAAAAGATTTAGAATAGACAAATCTCTCATCCATGAGTGTTCCAAATAAGTTATGTAAATATTCTGCCCTCAAGAAAAAGGATCATAACTCCCCATTGCTAAACTATGGGCTGTGCAGAATGTCTTCCTTCTTAAAGTGTACAGAATGGAAATAGAGTAAAAAAGAGTGGCTTTATAGTGGGGAAACCTGACAACGATTATCTCAGGCAAGAGATCAGGGTCAATGTCAACAGTGAAGTCATGAGGCATGTGCAGGCTCAGTTGGTTAAACGTGGAACCCTTGATTTGGGTTCAGGTCATGATCTCATGGTTCATGAGATTGAGCCCCACGCTGGGCTTTGCTCTAACAGTGCCGGGCCTGTTAGGGGTTCTCTCTCTCCCTCTCTCTGCCCTTTCACTGCTCACCCACACACTCATGTGCCCGCTGTCTTTCTCTCAAAATAAAGAAACGTAAAGAAAGAACAGTGATGTTATAATGATAATACATATCCTTGATAAGATGGGATTAAAAATGGTGCTTTGTCTCACTGGCCTCCCTCTCAAGAAACCCATCACTTAAGGTTAATCACAGCACAGATCCTTGACAAAGCTCATTAAGGCATAGTCTAAATATTCCTGCGTATTATTCAAAAGTGTCAAGACTATTAACAAGAAGCAAAGTCTAGGAAATAGTTATAGCTTAGAGGATCCTGAAGAGATTGGAGAACTAAATGTAATGTGGTAGCTCAGATGGGATCCTGCAAGAGAAAAAAAAGTTAGGAAATCTAAATTAAACATGGAGTTTACTAAATAATAAGGCATCAATATTATTTCATTAACAATGAAAAATGTACCATAGTAATGTAATATGCTAATAATTGAATAAACTGGTCATGAAGTGTGTGGGGATTTTCTGTACTATTTTCACAGCTTTCTGTAAACCTAAATCTATTTTAAAGTTTGAAAATGTATTTAAAAGTTCAAAATGTTATGCTTCCTTAGAGTTCTACTTTACTCTGTGTTTAATATTTTCTAATTTTTCTTAACATCATATTCTGATACTGTCCAAATGTCAGAAATCATAGCATTTTTCTATTTTGCATTTATTTTTATGTTATGGCTTTACCATATGCTATTTTTTAACCATATGCTATGTTTATTTCTTTATTTTGATATAGAGACAGCATGAGTGGGGGAGAGGCAGAGAAGAGAGAGAGAGAGAGAGAGAGAGAGAGAGAGAGAGAGAGAGAGAATCCCAAGGAGGCTCCACACCTTGACCACCACAGAGCCCAATGTGGGGCTCGAACCCACGAAACCATGCCATCATGACCTGAGCTGAAATCAAGAGTCTGATGCTTAACCAACAGAGCCCCAGATGTTCCTATTATAAGTGATTTTTAAAATTTACATTTCTAGGTTATTGAATTACAATTTTAAAGACTGATACAGCTGGAGTTTAAAACAACTTAAGTTAAAAATAGCTATGATTAGATTTTCTTACCATACCCATATGATTCATATCAACTAAGAATTATTTTTAAAACTTATTTTATTTTTTAAAGTTTTAATTAAAAATTTTTTTCAATTTACTTGAGAAATAATTGGCATATATCTTCATTTAAGTTTAAGGAGTATAGCATGATGATTTGATTGACATATATTATAAAATTATTACCACAATAGTTTTAGCTAACATCATATAGATAGAATAAAAATAAAAAAAGTTTCTTCTTGTCATAATTCTTACAACTTATATTATTAACAACATTCCCAAATGACAGTGTTAACGATAGTTATAATGTTGTACTTTATATTCTTAGTACCTATTTATCTTATAACTGGAAGATTGTACTCTTTGACCA
>NC_043703.1:36102083-36184152 GCF_006229205.1 Suricata suricatta
CCTTTCCTTTCCTTTCCTTTCCTTTCCTTTCCTTTCCTTTCCTTTCCTTTCCTTTCCTTTCCTTTCCTTTCCTTTCCTTTCCTTTCCTTTCCTTTCCTTTCCTTTCCTTTCCTTTCCTTTCCTTTCCTTCTTTCCCTTCCTCTTCCTTTCCTTTCCCTTCCTCTTCCTTTCCTCCCTCCCTTCCTTCCTGCCTTCCTGCCTTGCTTTCCTTCCTTCCACTATTTTGAGAGACAGCACAAGTGGTGACAGGGCTGAGAGAAAGAGAGAGAGAAAATACCAAGCAGGCTCCACACTGTCAGTGCAGAGCCGGATGTAGGGCTCTATCTCACAAATGGTGAGATCTTGACATGAACTGAAATCAGGAGTCTGATGTCTAACCAACTGAACCACCCAGGTACCTCCAATCTCTTTTTCTGTGAGTTTGTTTAAATTATACATTTAAGTAAAATCACAAATAATTTGACCTTCTCTGACTTATTTCACTAGCGTAATGTCTTTAAGGTTCATCCATGTTGTCACACATGGTAAGATTTCCTTTTTTATGGCTGAATAATATTCCATCCTATATTATGTCCTACAACTACTTTATCCATTTATCCATCAATGGCCACAGGTTGTTCCCATGTCTTGATTATTGTAAGTAATTCTGAAATTGAGCATTTTTTAACACTATCCATTTTAAAAAGAAAAAAAATCTAAATTTATTTGACAGCACAGTAAAACCAGTCTACTTTTCCTTCTTTTTCTCTCCTACCCATCCTCTATCCTTCAGGATTAGATTCTTTCTCGGTCAGGAATTTTCCACCCTATGGTTATGACTAAGCACAGTTACAGTGACACTGGGCCCTCTAGGATTATGGTTTGAATTTTCACACATGAGGACTGGGTTGAGTCTCAAGATATTATTACTTATTTATAATTCTCATTTTATTGTACAATCAGGATTTAGATCTTTCTGATGCTCCATTTTGTCTTTCAAAAGTAGACTTATGACCCATTTATACATTACCCTTGAAAGTTTGATAATATTTGCCTCACATTCTTCTAAAAGCCTCTCCAAAACAAGTAGGGGAAATATTTACATATATGCTTTATCCCAGTTATAGTGAAAATACTTAGTAATATTCCAGATTTAAAAGATATATATTCTATATATAAAGTTTATAGCTGAGTTATTCTGGCCAGTGAAATCATTTTAACTTTATAATGTACATTAACTATCTGAACTTAAACATATTTATCATGAATTTATCTTCTTTTATTACATAAGAAAATCAAGACATATGGTTTTTTGTAGGAAATGTCCATTTAAAGACTGAAACTTGTTATTTCTTCCTCCTTCCAGTTCAATATAATTTGAAAACCATTATGAAATATATATATATATCACTCTAAAATAGTATATTTTATCTGGTGAGTCAGTCTTGGAGATGAGTATTGGTAACAAGATGTTTCAAAGGAATAATCCTATAAAAATATTATTAGGAAAAAATATCACCAAATTACTTGCCAAGTAATTGATTACATGCTAAAGTATTTTAACTAAATTAAACAAATGCATGTGCCCAACCCCCCATTTTAAAGCCAACATAGAATTTTCTAAAAGAAAATGAGTTTGTGGTTTTTGTTTTTGGCTCAATTTTTAAGTGTTTCCTTAACATTTCTGGATGTTTCTTTAAAACAAAAAGGAAAGGAAAGAAAAGAAATAATGGTCCCCAGAATGCGATGGTCATTTTCTATTGCATCGCTTGTCAGAGAACAGAATAAAATCACTTCAAACTATTCATTTCCATCAGAGAAAATGAAATGCCTCCAATGAATAGCATCTTTAGAATGTTGACAGGTTTGAGAGCAAACAATAGGCAAAGTGAAATCAAAAAGCAGTGTAAAGTGAACACAGTAATTTATTCAGGTAATTAGAAAGAAAATTACATTCAACTGAGTACCATAATTGTTTTGAGGTCAGTAACTAAAATTTGTAATTAAACGCACTTTATTTAGTACATGAATGATAATGCCTACACTCTTCTATCTAATGGGCATCAGATTAATGTTGAGTAAAGTGAAGTTAAGGCACATTATCAAACAAGATTTTTTTTTAAGTTTGGTAATCATTTCTTGAAATTAGTGAAAGATAGAAATTCAGATTTTAGAACACAACATTATTTATTCACCAGGCATGTTGTGTTCAAATATTTAATCTATTTGCTGAAGTAAAGAAAACCAGTTTGTCTGATGTACACTTACTCTTTTCATGAATTCAGTGTCCCTCTTAATGTCTTCTATTTCTTATGCAATTCCTACAATAAAATGAATAAATCCTGTACTCCATCACTGCAAAATCTGTAGGATTCTAAAATCCTGAAAATGTTGGAAATTAGAATTAACTATTCCATATACTGTGTTTAAAGTATAACATAGCAAACCTATTCTTGTTATAGCAAAACATTTTATAAAATAAGCCAATTAATATAGATGATTTACTAGAGAATTCCAGAAAACCCTTAAACGTGGTTTCCTTTAACCTACACTCTCTTTTACTTTTACTCTTAAATAATTATAAAGCTCATTTTCTTTCTTTCTTTTTTTTTTTTTTGGATAAACAGGATATTTATCTTAGAAAACCAAATACAATTACGGTTTTCTCTGATATATGGGTATAAGACTTAGATGTCTGAAAAATTCTGTAATTTTTTTATAGTATATTTATTTCAAGAGGGAGAGAGAGAGAGCATGTGTGAGCAGGTGAAGGGCAGAAAGGGAGAGAGAATTTCAAGCAGGCTCCATGCTGTCATCATGGGGCTCAAAGTGGGTTTCAATGTGGGGCTTGATGCTGGGCTTGAACTCATGAATCATGATCATGACCTGAGCCAAAACCAAGAGTCTCATGCTTAAACCAAATGAACCACACCCCTGAAAAATTCTGTTATTCTATAGATTAGTAACAGATTTCTCCTCTTAAAAATGTTTATTTACTTATTTTTGAGTTGAGAGAGAGAGAGAGAGAGAGAGAGAGAGAGAGAGAGAGAGAGAGAGACAGATTGTAAGCAGGGGAGGGCAGAGAGAGAGGGAGAGAGAGAGAATCCCAAATAGAAACCCAACATAGGACTTGATCCCACAAGTCATGAGATATGACCTGAGCTGAAATCAAGAGTTGTCCCCTTAACCAACTGAGCCACTCAGGTAGTCCAACAGATTACTTCTCTTATAGTCAAAGAAAAATATGACTGCAATCCAAAAATGGGACATTTACTAAGCAGCACTCTTTACACATTAGATGTACAAACTGCAAAAATTATCTCAATTTGTTCATTTTTTTCAATAGATGCCTGTTATCGTAGGTCTACTATTTATCAGCTTTGTCCTACTTTCAAAGGTATAAAGTCTCACTCAGGGACACCTGGGTAGCTCAGTCAGTTCAGCATCCTACTTCTGCTCAGGTCATGATCTCATGGTTTGTGGGTTCAAGCCTCATGTTGGGCTCTGTGCTGACAGCTAGCTTAGAGCCTGAAGCCTACTTCAGATTTTGTGCCTCCCTCTCTCTCTGACCCTCCCCTGCTTGTACTGTCTCTCTCTGTCTCTCAAAAATAAATTAAAAACGTTAAAAAATTCAAAAAATAATAAAATAAAGTCTCATGCATAAGACTGATAAGAAAGCCAGCAATGAATTTGAATTTATCACTGCTAGGCTTGGTAATTTATAAGCATTTGGTACATATGAATTAATTGGTTAGTTAGTAATTATGTATTAAATGATTAGAAATTAAGTTTCACAGATGAGTGAAATCATATGGTATTTGTTGTTCTCTGACTTACTTACATTGCTTAGCATTATACTCTATAGCTCCATCCATGTTGTTGCAAATGGCAAGACTTCATTCTTTTAAAACAATTTTTTAGTAATCTTTTAATGTTTTATTTATTTTTTTGAGAGAGAGAGAGAGAGACAACATGAACAGGGGTGGGTCAGAGAGAGAGAGAGAGATACAGAATCCAAAGACAGGCTCCAGGCTCTGAGCTCTCAGCACAGAGCCTGACATGAGGCTTGAACCCACAAACTGTGAGATAATGACCTGAGCTGAAGTTGGACCCTTAACCAACTGAGTCACCCAGGTCCCCCTAAAATTTTTTAATGTTTATTTCTGAGAGAGAGAGAGAGAGAGAGAGGGAGAGAGAGAGAGAGATGGAGCTCACCTGGGGGAAGGTCAGAGAGACAGGGGGACACAGAATCCCAAGCAGGCTACAGGCTCTAAGCTGTCAGCACAAAGCCCAACACAGGTCTTGAACTCATGAACCATATTACCATGACCTGAGCTGAAGTCAGACACTTAACCAACTGAGCTTCCCAGTCACCCAGATTTCATTCTTTTTCGTGGCTGAATAATATTCCATTGTATATCTATGCCATATGTTCTTTCTTCATTCATCAATCAGTGGAAACTTGGACTGTTTACTTATCTTGTCTATTGCAAATAATTCTGCTATGAACAGTGCATATATCCCTATGAATTAATATTTCTATATCCTTTGGGTAAGTATCCAGTATTGTGATACTAGATATAGGGTACTTCTATTTTTTTTTAATTTTTGAGAAATTTCCATGCTGTTTTCCACAGTGTATTTACCAGTTTACATCCCCACCAAGAGTGCATGAGGAGTTTCTCTTTATCACATCCTTGCTAACACCGTTGTTTCTTGTGTTGTTGGTTTTAGCCATCCTGACAGTGTGAGGTGATATCTCATTATACTTTTTATTGGCATTTTCCTGATTATAAGTGAAAATGAACATTATTTCATGTGCCTGTTGGCCATCTGTATGTCTTGTTTAGAGAAGTATCTATTCATGCCTTCTGTCCAGTTTTTAAATTGAATTATCTGTCTTCTCAGTGTTCAGCTGTATCATCTCTTACAGATTTTGAATACTAATCCTTTATCAGTTTATCATTTTCAAATATATTCTCCATTCAGTAGGTTGCCTTTCAGTTTTATTGACTGTTTCCTTCACTGTCAGGTTTTTTTTTTAAGTAATACCGGTATTTTTTATTCTGTTCCCCTTGCCTTAGGAAGCATGCAAAAAAGTTGCTAAGGCCAATGTCAAAGAAATTACTGCTTGTGTTCTCTTCTAGGAATTTTTATTTTTATTTTTTTTGGTTTCAGAACTCATGTTTAGGTCTCTCATCCATTTTGAATTTATTTTTGTGTATGATATAACAAAATGGTCCAGTTTCATTCTTTTGCATGTTGCTGTCCAGATTTCCCAGCACCCTTTGTTGAAAAGACTGTCTTTTGCCTATTGGATATTCTTCATGCTTTGTTGAAGATTAACTGACCATATACTTGGGGGTTCACTTCTGGATTTCCTTTTTGTTCTGTTGATGTACAGGTCTATTTTTTTGTGCCATGAGCCTACTGTTTTGATCACTACAGCTTTGTAATATAACTTGAAGTCAGGAATTGTGATGCCTCCAGCTTTGTTTTCCTTTTTCAAGGTTGCTTTGGCTATTCAAGGTCTTTTGTGGCTCCATACAAATGTCAGGACTGTTTGTTCTACTTTTATGAAAAATACTGTTGGTATTTTGACAAGGATTGCATTAAATGTGTAGATTGTTTGGGGTAGAATAGACATTTCAACAATATTTGTTCTTTCAATCCACAAGCATGGAATATTTTTCCATTTCTTTGTGTCACCTTCAATTTATTTCACTAGTGTTTTATTGCTTTCAGAATACAAGTCTTTCACCTCTTTGGTAAAGTTTATTCCTAGATGTCTTATTGTTTGGGTGCAATTGTAAATCAGTTTGACTCCTCAATTTCTCTTTCTGCTTCCTCATTATTGGTATATAGAAATGTAACAGATTTCTGTATGTTGATTTTGTATCCTGTGACTTGACTGAATTCACTTATGAGTTCTAGCAATTTTTTGGTGGCATCTTTTGGGTTTTCTATATACAGTATCATATCATCTTCTGATAATGAAAGTTTGATTCTTCCTTTTTGATTTGGATGCCTTTTATTTCTTTTTGTTGTCTGATTGCTTTGGCTAGGACTTCCAGTACTATGTTAAGTAAAAGTGGTGAGAGTAGACATCCTTGTCTTGTTCCTGACCTTGGGGATGGGGATGTGGAACGATCTCAGTTTTTCCCCAAATAGGATGATGTTAGCTGTGGGTTTTTCATAAATGGCTGTTATTATATTGAGATATGTTCCTTCTAAACATACTTTGTTGAGTGTTTTTATCATGAACAGATGTGGTACATTGTCAAATGCATTTTATGCACCTATTGAAATATCATATGGCTCTTATCTTTTCTTTTAGTAAATTATATATGATGTTGATAGAGTTATGAATATTGAACCACCCTTGCAACCAAGGAATAAATCCCACTTGCTTGTGGTGAATGATTTTTAAATGTATTTTTAGATTTGGTTTGCTAGTATTTTGTTAAGGATGTTTGCATCTATATTCATTAGGAATATTATCCTCTGGTCTTTTTGTAGTGGTATTTGTTTCCTGTCTTTATAGGAGCATGGCTGTATAGTTTATTATTGTACCATATTTTATTTGTCTAGGGTCCTACTAGGGATACTTTGATTCTTGTTTTTTGTCCTGACTGTAATTCCAATATCAAATAAAAGCAAAACAAAACAAAGCAAAAAACAAATTATTCAAATATTATTTTATAGTTTCAATTTATATACATAAGAAATTCTCAAGAGTCAGATTGCACAGTCAATAGATAGTTGCATCTGGAATCTGATATACAATGTCAAATCACTCTGAAGTGGTAGGAATTTGCACAAGCAATACATAATAATAATCTGTTTCCTCATAGATTCACAGAAGGTGTGAAATTTCAAATATGGAGATCTTTGCCAAAAGTGTTAGATTAAAGATTTTACTTCTTATATTTTACTTCCTATATTATATTTACTTCTTAAATTTACATTTCTTTTATGAGTGGAATTGAACATACCTTTATATATTCAAGGGACTTTTTTATTTCCTTTCATGTGTACTGAATAATGATATACTTTGTAATTTTTCTATTGTTGGTCTTTCCTTATGATTTCTAAGAGACCTTATATACTTTTTATATGAGCTATATATATTTTATTCCCATTTAATAGTTTATAATTTTATTTTAGTCACTATATTTTCATGATATAGATTCTTAAGATTTTTACATAATCAGATTTATTAATCCGTGGGTTCTTAATGCTTTTTAGATTTTTAGGCTGAAACATTGCCTCATCAAGTATAAATATAAATGCACTTGTTAATCGCTACAGTACATTATGTATGGTCTTTAAAAAAAAATATGTAATCCACTTGGAGTTTACCCTGGTATATGGGAATGCTTTTCAAAATACAAACTCCAGGGGCACCAGGGTGGCTCCGTCAGTTAAGCGGCTTCAGCCCAGGTCATGATCTCACGGTTCGTTGGTTCAAGCCCTGTATAGGGCTCTGTGCTGACAGCTAGCTCAGAACCTGGAGCCTGTTTCAGATTCTGTGTCTCCCTCTCTCTCTGACCCTCCCCTGCTTGTGCTGTCTCTCTCTCTCTCTCTCAAAAATTAATTAAAATAAAAACAGAAAAAATTTTAAAAATATGAACTCCAAAATTTCAAAAAATATAAATTAACAGAAGAAAAAAACAAAGTTTTATTAGAAGCTCACAGAGGCCTAATAATGAAATTGATAACCTGAAGATATGAGCAAGTCAGGCAGTTTTTATACTTTTTTAGACAGAGACTCTAAATTCATGAGGAATTGACAGGACAAAGAAAACTTTAGGAGCTTCAGTTAATAAGGATGTCTGAATAGAATTTGGGCTAAGGTAGTAAATTTTTAAAAAGTAACAAAGTTTATTAATACAGCCTGCTTGACTCTAAATTTCCTATCTCTGATATTAAGGATATCTATTACCTCCTAGTAGAGGGAAGATCCCTTTCAAATTGAAGAAATAATTCCTGCCTTTAGAGATACAGAGGAGGTTCTGAGTATGTTTCTTGCACAGGCTGTCTCTTCGGTAAATTTTATTTATAACTAAAAATACATATATACATATATACGTACATAATCAATATGCTGAAGTGGCACATTTTGGGGCAGCCTGCACTTGGCCCCTACATTAAACTTTGCCTGGTGCTTATTCTGTATTATCAGGACAGGCATTTGAGGAAAGAGGAGGGCAGAGAATTTTCATGTGAAAAGTGTGGAGAAGCATAAAGGAACTGGAACCTGTACAGGAAAGCCAGCTTTCTGACCGTCTATGAGCCTTCAAAATAACAACCCGCAGGAGAAGCTGGTGCCCCTCCCCTCCTTTGTTTAACCCAGCCCAGGTATTGGTGAAGCTGAAGGGGCCGTGGACCCAACAGCTGCCCCATGGTTGGCAGATGCTGGCCCGGAACTACAGTAATATGGAGCTGGAGTTGGTGAGAACTGGTGAGACAACAGATGAGCAGCGGCGTGGACGTTCTGTGCAGCTGGTAATCTGTGCTCAGCTCCTCAGCAGAAAAAGGATGTAGGTGCTGCTTCTTAGATGCTTGACTTTTATCATGCAAATTGTATGCAAAATATTTCCTGTAGTGCCGGAGTCCAGCTCCAGCAGGTCCAGGGCTCCCTGAAGGATGGACAGTGCCTGCAAAAAGGAGCCAGAGAGCCTTGGCTTCTTTCTGATCACCAGGCAGGCATCTCTGCTCTTACGGGAAAGTCAGCTTTATTTACTGAAAAAATGTATGGGGTACAAAACAGCAGTGTCAATTACCTTAGACAATGATTTCTGATGACAAATTCTTTGGTATGTAAAAATTTCCTAGAACATAGATTGGTAGAAGACTCATGCATAATGTTTATCAGTAGTGATTGAAGTAGGTGACTAGATGCTTATCACATGGGGAAGGAAAGTATCTTTAGCATTCAAATACTAGGCAATGTTTTTAGCATAGTAAAGACAAGAGTTAGTTCTTTTCTGAGCAGGGGTCAATAGCCTGTTTTCTCCAAGGGAAGAAAAACAGGTTTCTTGAGAAATGTAACATTTTCATAAGTTTTTTCATAAGGTACAATTCACACATTTTAGCATAAGAAGGCAAGTCACTCCTGATATCAGTCAGTCAGGTGCTCAAGTGGGAATTGAGTGGGGGTCGAGTGGTTGGTCACCATCTGAAGGTGGGAGGCCTTGCAAACCTTCCTTATTTCAGAAATGGCTCCCAGCACTGTGGCTGACACTAACCTACAACCATTTCCTTCTTGGGAAATGTAGTCCTAGTTTAGCTAAACTGGCAGACCACAATCCACTAAAATCTAGCCATTGTGAATTTGGCATCAATGTATGCCACTTCTCCATGCTTACATTCAAATTAAGGTCCTTGCAAAATCACTTGCTTGCCTAACATAATGCTTTTTCTTGCAACTGAGACACACCAATCAGAGATGTCCCCTCAAAAGAGGATACATTGTTTCTTTATCCATCTTTATAGAAGTTCATTCTCTCAGACTCACATTCCTCCTTTAATATTCTCAGAAATGTATTTCCTAAAATATATTATGTCAGATGGCATGGAGTTGAGAAAACGGAGAAAAAAATGCAGCATATATTTATAAATATATTCATATCAAAATAAGGAATACATTACTTATAACTGTTACAGTCCTGGACTCTGGAACGAATATGGCCATAGCTGGTATTTATGACAACTTTCTTCTACTACCCATTTCATATTCTCTTTGGCTTAAAAAAAAAAACTTCTCAGATGCTCATGGTTCTTTGCCTGGTGGAATGACTGAAACTTTGAATCTGAAAATCTTTCATGTGCAAGTAGCTAAAGACCACTCTGAGAGCTCCTGATTCATGAATTTCCTCCACTGAATTCCTAGTAAGTCAGGTTTGTAAGTCCAGAGAATGCACTGCCTTCTGAAATAGCCCAGCAAATTAATCCAAGCAGCAAAAGAACAAGAATATGCCATATTAAAAAAATCTCCATATTGTCATCTCAAATGGCATTTTCATATAAATAACTAAACTATTACCTAATTTAGATAAAGTATATTGCTCTTTTATATGTCCCTTGGCATTTCTTCTATATTCCTACCGATCTGGGAGATAAATCCCTGTGCAAGTTGTCATCTACCATTACAGCATAAAGAGGGGCAAAGCAAGATCTGTTAAGCCGAATTGACAAGTAGATATTACTTTACATCTTAAAGTTTCACTCCTAAATACCAATCTCCTTTCAACAGTTAAATTTATGTCTCACAAAATTATGAACTCAATGTCATAGGGTTTTCAAATTGTTGAAATTGAATTTGCATATGGCACTCACTAAGTAAACAGATAAATCTTCTCTACTAAGTGCTGAAGAAGTTAAAGGAATTAGGAAGTCTGGCTGGAGAGGTGGGAATGGCTGAGGGAGTCAGGATCGGATTTTTTTCCAACCAACAAATGATTCAACTCTATTATTCCTGGCATATGTGCTGGTGTTACAAAGATTACACTCTATCAAACATTTTTCTTTGCAGGCAATCTGTTTTTTTTTTTTTTTTCTTTCTTCTGGTAGACTTTAAGGTTTTGTCTTTATCTTTGGGAAGACTGAGTGGCTTAGTCAGTTAAGCATCTGACTTTGACCCAGGTCATAATCTCATGGTTTGTGAGTTTGAGCCCCTTGTCAGGATCTGTGCTGGCAGCTCAGAGCCTGGAACCTGCTTCAGATTTTGTCTCCCTCTTTGTCTGCCCCTCCTCTGTTCACACTCTCCCTCTCCCTCTCTCTCAAAAATAAATAAACATAAAAAAGAAAAAAATATTTTGTCTTTATCCTTGATGTTTCACAGTTATTATGATATGTTTAGCATAAATTTTTTATTTATTTATTATACTTGGTATTAGGCCTCTGTGTGTTTGTGTGTGTGTGTGTGTGTGTGTGTGTGTGTGTGTGAACGCGTGCGCACGTTTTGTTTGTTTGTTTTTGACCTGAAAAAGTTGTTAGGAAATCTGCATAATGACTTTTTCAACAACACCATTGTTTTCTAATCTTTTCTTTCAAAATTCTTAATGCATGTCCTTAGCTTGTCTAAATATCTGTGGACAGATTATTTTCCTTCCCTTTTGTCCTTGAGGCTAGTCTCGAAACTGGAACATTTTCAGTGCACTTTACCTTGTAAGATCCATTCCTGACCATCATGGCCAGCCCTAAACTCTAAAGCACCACAATTCTGGTAGCCTTACTCTGAGTGTTATTTGGAGTTCTTGTGTGTGTTTGTTTCTACTGTTACATTTTCTTTACCATTGTTACGTGTTGGGAACAGAGATAATGCATCATAGTGATCTTCCACCTGAGCCAGCAGTTCGTTAATGCAGCATTTATTGGTTTCTTCCCTTTAAAACGCGTTTCTTACTCTTTAAGGTTTTCTCATTTTTATTTTTATTTTTTCTTTTTCCCACTTTTCAAAGTCTCTTAGGAATGTATAAACCTTCAGTGGCATATTTTAAACTTACATTTATATGTATCTGTCTCATTCTGATGCATTTCCTATATATTCATGTAATATACCTCTGTATATATGATGATTGGGATTAATATATATTATGTTTGATAGTTGAATAGATACATTTGCTTAGAATAGAAATGAGAGTAGAGGGTATTTGGGAATAAATACACAAGTTTTAAGTGTTTAGGGTAATAAACATGCTATATGAAATGGAGCAGAGAGAATAGTGTAAATCATAAATATTAAAAAGAGCACAGCATCCCATGGTCAAATCCTAACCACATCCTCTCTGAGGAGTCAAACCCAAAGTAAAAAATAAAAAACATCAAAGAAAAAGCTGTTTTGAACAATTTACTGGCTAATGACAGAATTATATAAACATAAATAAATTTTAAAAGAACCAAAAACAGAGTGAAGAAGTAGAGCAAACAGAAAAACCTGTGAAAAATTAATTCCCAGGACAAGAATGTTCAAACATGATAATGGTCTTAGGCAGGCAATGAGAAATGTGTGTCATCCTGGACAAGAAAAGAAATATGCAAATGTATTCTTCACTCTAGAGTCTGCATGTTAACAAGCACAGCCTAGCAGCTAATCAGCCTTCAATATCCCAGTGCATTGTCTTCAATGTTGTAGTAATGACCTACATAGCGATATTCTACTGAGATATAAATATATAAATGAGACGGTTCTGGGCAATTGTTTTATGATAGTGGGCTTTATAAAAGGTCTGAAAGTAATGGCTAAGACAGGGTTTTGGTTCTAATATTTTTATTTGCCCTTAAGATAGCAAAGACCCCCCTTTTTAGCTTTCTGCATTTCTTTTCCCCACATAAACAATAGAAAAAAATAAGGCTGTAACGTCTTTTCTGGGAAACATCTCTGCAGGGAGAAGTAAAAGCAAACAAACAAGAATATGTTAAGCCACAGATCATGCCAATCCAGATGAAAGATAAAAATCACCACCTTTTGGTATAAACTAACAAAAAAATGTACTCTAAACTTCTTTGGAAATAAAATATATGAAGTGAAACCTCAATTACTAAAGTCGACAAATACGCATTGCCTACCTAGTATGTGCCAGATATTTGGGATAAATGAGCAGGCAAAACAAATTTAGATGACTTTCTTCGGGGAGCATGCATTTTGGTAGAATACAATTTAACAATAATCAAAATGACTGTATGTTAAGTACATGGGATGTTAGGGCACATTGAGGACTATGAAAAAATAAACAAGTAGACCAGGGAAGGCAGATTGACAATGCTCTTCTGAGAAGAGTTTCCAAATGTTTGAAAACGATGAGGAAGCTGGATTTCTTGATGTGCGAGTGGTAAGAGTTCTAGGCAGAGACAGAAAGTCGTATTGAGACCTGCATTCAATCTTAAATGTTCTCGCCACAAAAATGAAATGGTAATTATGTGACATGATGGAGGTGTTAATGAATGCTATGATAATCATTTTGCAGTGTATAAATATATCAGATCATCATGTCGTACACCTTGAATTTACACAATGTTACATGTCTATTATATCTCAATAAAGCTAGAAAAAAAATAGTAATAAGGTGAAAAAAGAAAGTGTTCTTGGTGTGTTTGAGGAACAAAAGAGGCCAGAGTGACTGAATAGAGTGAGTGAGCAGTGGGGGGGAGAGGGTATTAGTGAGAGATGAAATCTGAAATATAATGCGGTTCTTATCATTTGAGTAGGGTTTCTCTATCTCCACACAATTGACTGGATAACTGTTCATTGTGTCCTAGGCATTGTATGGTAAGTTAGCGCTTTCCTGGACTCCACCCAAGAGGCATCAATAGGACCTCCGACAGATGGAGTGAGGGTCAGATATGTCTCCAGATATTGCCAAGTATTAATCACCCTCACTTGTGAATCTACTCAGGTAGAGGCTTGTGGTCCATTATAAAAATATAAGAACTCTTTTCTTCTATTCACAGTAAAACAGGGCAATTATTGGAGGATTTTGAGCCCACTGCTTATGTTTTAAAACATCATCTCTGCTACTCCCCTAAAAATAGATTGCAGGGCAGCAAGGGAAACTTGGGTATACCAAGTAGGAAGCTAGTGAAGGGGCCCAGACAATGGATGCTAGTGGAGACCACCAAGTTCTGAGAAGTGGAGTGGTAAGGATGAGTTCCTAATAGTTTGCATGTGGGATGCGGGAGATGAGAGAAATTCGGAGGTCAAGCCGGACACTAATGTTTTTGACCTGAACAATTGGAAGGGTGGAAATACCATCAAATGTCATGGGCAAATAATAAAATAAAAATGTAATATTAAGACATTTTAATATTTCAGCTACTTTTCTTCAAAAAAAAAGTAGGTCTTAGGCTAGGATCTGCTGTAATTTTAAGGTATTTAAAATATGTAAGTCATGGATCCATAGTAAATATCACTTAGTTATTACTCTTTTGTTCACATGAAAGTTGCATCCCCATTATTCTGCTTAATGAAAGTAATATATGCCAGTGACCTAAAAAATGAAAGTAATTTCCCTTCACATAGTTTTCTTCACATTAATTTTTATATTTGAAATCTTCATATTAAGTCATTCACATTAATAAAAGAAGTAGTTCTTTTAAACTTAAAAGTAAACATTGAGTAAATTGGACATAAGTAAAAAGTCAGCTAAGCAAACTTCTCAGTGGAACCTAAAAATCCTCTCTAGAATCCTTAATACATGCCCTTCCCTTAACCAAGCATTCCCATTTACTAGGTTTAGAGAAAAATACATTTTTTCTATTTTTAGTAAAATTTTCTCTCTCAAATACCAACTTTCCATTCTTGTCTGCCTTTCACTGATTCACATGATCAAAAGGGCATGATGCTTAGTATCTTGTTTTTTCTCACTTTTTATTTACTAATTCAGCAGTTTGTGAAATATTAATAGGCTATAGGTAAAAAAGGAGTCTATTTTCAGATTATTTCTGAAACACTATATTTAAAGGCAAATATCACACAGTTTCTCAATCTCTGAGCTTTCCAAAACCTTTTATGTACTGAAACATATCATGGGAACTCTAAGTAAGGTATATAGATTGTAACTTTTCTTGAACCAATTTGAATATGGGTGTATTTTTACTTGTTAGTTACGGGTCTAAATATTCTAACAAAATACTGTTGGAGAAAGACTTTGTTAATGGCCCTAACAAATATACTATAACTTACAACTTAGAACATTTACATGGTCCTGTCTTCATACTATTTGTCCCTTTGAGAAAACAACTGTTCTGCTTAAAATCCTTACTCTTACTTCTGAGCACTCTTGTGCTCTTCCTCATTCAATCCTGTTTTCCCAAATCAGTCTTCTGCATACATGATCCCGAAATATAGGAATTTTGTAAAATTCTGTTTTCAGTACCTTTAAGAAATGTTCTACATTTTTTTAAATTCTCACCACTGCATGGCTTCTCAATCTACATCTTTATTCTTGACTTCCTGATCTTTTGACTTTAATGAAGGTTGGCATGTTTGTTACATCTCCTATGTATAAGAAGATTGCAGTGTCTCAAATTGTATTTTTTCTACCTGTTCTTCAAATCTTTCATTCTGCTGTTTCAATAAGCATCAAAATACTTTCAGTCTACCATACCAAAATAGCAGAAATAGTTTTTGTTTCCATTTTAATTTACACTCAATATTCAGTTTGATTTCAAATTTTTCTGAGTTTGACTCTAGTTTTTCTGTGTATACCTCTAGTGTTTTCTTCAGACTTTAGTTTTAGTTCTATATTACAGCTGCCCCACTACTTGCTTTAATGAACTATTAATAGGCTGTTAGCCAGAGTTTCTGTTTCAAGGTTTTTCTGAATAAATCTTTGTAGTGATGTCATGTCGTATTCACCACTCACCATCATGGGTAGAATTAGGCTTACACTTTTTCCCTAAATATCTACCTTTTAAAAGATCTAATAATTTCATAATCAATTCTTATCATGAACTCTTTTTTATCTTTCCATTCAAAACAGAGCACTCTCTTTTCTAGCCATCCTACATTATTTATATCTATACTGATATGCTTATCATTCTACTTATTGTAAGAAAATTAGTTGCTTATATTTCTATTTATCTTTTTAGATTGTAAGTAATATGGTTGGTGCTTGTAAAATACCTGGATTTGGGGACAACACACATTCTCAGTTTGTCTTCGTGAATATAATAACTTCATTAGCTTTTGTTTTAGTAACTTCTTTGAGTCTTTGTTTCTTCATTATTAAAGTGGTAAAAATTGCCCCTTAATCTGAATAACATGATATACTAAGAATAAATAGCAGAGTGCTTATAGAGTCCACTGTATTTAGACTCTTGGAACATCTCCAGTCTCCTTTATATACACACCTCAGAATCTTCACCAATACCAGCCACATACTAGGCACTTAGTAAGTATTGTTGAACAAAAAACTGAAGCTACATTCCCTTTCCATTCTGTGTCCATGAGAATGAAGACTTTAAGATTTAATAGATGGAGGCAGAGATGGGAAGAAAGAAAGAGACCACGTTATGGAGCCAAGAAAGCCTTTATTGGGATCTGCGATTCCTGGGTGAGGTTCCATGACCCCGAGAGTGGGGATTCAGGGAAGTCGCGCCTGATAGGTGATGGGTGGGGGGTTTTATGGGTGAGGGGGTTCTGGGTTTGATCTTGGGAGGGCAGATTATCAAATAAGGGCCTTTCAGGGATGTGGCAGGATGGAATAGGTTGCCTCCTCTGTCAGGGTGATGGGAAGCTGGAGCTTCATAATTGGCTGTTTTCAAACTGGCACATGACCTTCCAGGTCTGCAGGTGAGGGGCAGGGGTCGGCTGTGCCTGTGTTCTCCTCCAGCCCCCAGAGAAATGGCTGCTCGGTCGCCACCTTAAGGTAACTCTTACAAAGACCAATATTTATTCCATATGACTTGTGTTGTTCTTTTTAGCACAATATCATATGAAAAAGAGACTCTAATTGTCTATTGAACCATAAAGGTTTTCACAACAAAAGTAACAAATTCAGTTGATATTTCTAATCATTTATTTCAAAATTACTTAGTTTTTTTTCTATAAAATAAATTTTAAGAATTCTGTTCATAGTTCTAAGGCCAGATAACAATCATTAGCATTTATTGACCTTTTGCAGGAGTAATTTAATCGTTTGGGGAACAAAGTTGATTAATCACAGCTTGACATATTTAAATTTGGCATAATTCTTTCCAAAAAGTGTGTATAGGGCAGCAAGTTCTAGGACATTCAGTGTAATAACTAAGGCACATATTACAAATAAAATGTGCTCAGCGAAGTCTTCCAGAAATTTAAGGTTACCAATTTTGGCAAAATCTTTCAATTTGGGAATGGTCTTGCAAGAATCCAGTAAATTGAGCACATACTTTAATCTCATCTCCATCCAGAAAGTCCAAGAAAATGGTTAATAGTTTAAAATAGGGGAAAAGGATGAATGTAAACTAATGATGAAAATTCAAAAGACTATTAGTGAGGAAGAGGTTTTTAAAAAATGGTTGATATTAAGAATTATCTTATTTAACAAGCATCTCCTAACATGAAGAGGCTGGAACCTTATAAACTGTATTTTACAGTAGAAAATCTTATGAGATCTCATGAATAAGGTATACTCACAGTAAACTTAAATTTAGAACTGAGTCAAACAGGGAGAAAGAGACAGCACTAGGGATTACAGATTGTGCCAGAAGTGATAATTTTCTTGCAGCTTCCCAAGTCAGCAGCATTTTTGATTTTAGCCAAAAAAAATAATAATATAAATAAAACAAAACAAAAACAGATAAAGGATTGATATTTGTAGTATGAATCTTCTAATTTTGTAGGCTGATTCTTTTTATTATTATTATTTTAGCATTTACTTGTTTTTGAAAGAGAGACCAAGCTCAAGCAGAGGAGAGGCAAAGAGAGGAGGAGACACAGAATCCGTAGCAAGCTCCAGGCTCTATCATGTCTGACACAGGGCCCGAACGCATAAAGCCAAAGTCAGAAGCTTACCTGACTTCACCACCCAGGCCTCTGGTAGGCCGATTCTGAATTAGGCAGTCTCTGAAGAAAGCTACTATTTTAGTACTCTGGCTTTAGAAGTCAGGTCAGACTAGAATTACTTTCTTCACATCCTCAAATAATTCAGTAAGCTATTTAACACTATGAGATCCATCCTCCATTCTTATGCTGAAATCGATTTTCTTCTCACCTGTATTCGCACCAATAGAAAATTACATCAGATATTTCTTTAACTAACGACACTCAACAATATGGAAATGTGGGTTTTAATAATCTAGATAAGTTGGAAAGGATTCAAGCATGCATTTGCTTTGTGTATAGGATATTGGCTGTTCATATTATAGAGGACAAAGCAATCAAGTCGTCATCTTTAGTAGTGAAAATGAAGTTTCTATGGAAGACCGGGCGTTGATAGACACGGCAGCTGCTGTAATAAAACCTTAGAATGAGAATGAAGCTTATCCTACAGGTTGTTACCTTATATTCAGTGTCCAGTTTCACCCAGTCTCTCATCTGAAAGCTAGTTGGGAAAGAGCTGGATTCTGTGACGTGCAATGAGAACACCTGGATAGAAGCAAATAATACTAAATATCCCAATCTGCTCAAATCCTCTGGGCCTGCTGTGTGCCTCTCTGCCTTTGTTTTTGAAGGCTTGTCCTTGCTTATTTTGAAATGACCTCACTTAAGGTCACTGCTTCCCCAGATAATCCAAGGGGTACTAGTTCTCCTTATCTCCCAAGTCTATCACTTTTTACTGCCTCCAAACTTCAAACTTCTTCTCAGTGGCAAGAAAATATCTGACCAGAAAAAACGAAACTTTACATAGGAATGACACAAAGTTTTACTTATCTCCAGAAGCATGAAAACAATGTATGGAAATGTCTGTGAAACTATTTGAAAAGAATCACTTTTAGATTCAACTGCTTTATAGAAATGAGAGTTTGAGAGAAATTAACAGACATTATGCATTTTCCTAGGTTATGCCTTTCCTTGGTTACTGGATTGAACTACGAATCAGACTTAGTCTCTGATTACTGAAATTGTGAGGCTTGCAATTCCTTGTTATTATAAGATGAAAGGAACTCCAAAACCTGAGGAGATAACAACTTTTAGATTTCATTATATGTAACTTATTTTACTATCTCATTATTAGGTGCCAAGTGGGCTAAGGAACTGTTTGTATCTCAATGACATTGAGGAATGTATTTTAAACTTTTCTAAATGTTTATTTATTTTTTAAGGAGAGAGAGAGAGAGAGAGAGAGAGAGAGAGAGAGAGAGCGAGCGAGCATGAGCAGGGGAGGGGCAGAGAAAGAGGGAGACACAGAATCTGAAGCAGGCTCCAGGCTCTGAGCTGTCAGCACAGAGCCCTACACAGGGCTCGAACTCACTAACCATGAGATCATGACCTGAGCAGAAATTGGACGCTTAACCGCTTGAGCCACTCAGGTGCCCTGAGGAATATATTTCATAAGTATCTTTGGAAATACTGTAATGTTTGTTCTTTATAGGATAGGAATAACTATGGAAGAAGCTTGAAATTAGCTAATTGATCTCCATGGAGATGATGGAATCCTAGGGTGTCAGAAGCAGACACATCACCAGACATCTACAGGAAAGGTGGACACACTTACCGTAATAGGCAGCATGTGCATAATTGGGATAGCTGGCACACTGGAATACTGATGATGACAAATGGCTATTCTCTGCACAGAAAGAAATGGCTAGCCATCTAAGACCATACATGTGTGCATAATCAAAATATAAATCTAAATCTAATTAAAAGTAGAACAGGTAATGGAGAGTCATTTTGATCCAATTTGATCCAATTCCCAAACCTAGTTAAGTTTAGGAATTCAGTGTCACTCACCTGAAGGATTGAAGGACAGGCAGATTTATGATTTAAGGAAAGATCCTGTATTAATATTTTAATTATGCATTTAAACCCTTCTTTTAGACTTCCATCCTAAAAGACACTTGGCCATTTACTAGTGTAAACATTCATCCAAAGAATAAACATTTCCAGTTATCTGGTTGATTTATTGATCTATTAGTAATTTCTTGTGATCCAGAGGTGATCTACTAGTAAAAGTGGATTTTGGGACTGATTTCATCTCATCATGGGTTTTCTATATTCATCAACCTAACCAATAAAGAGCTTCCTGGATCCTGAATACAATAGACATACTCAACAGTTTATAGAAATACCACCTTGCTTCCCTGACCTTAAAAGTAAGAGTAATTATTATAAGATGGGATAAGTGTAACCTCTGGAACCAAATTTTCTTAGCAAAATAGTAAAGTGATAACAATATTATATTACTGTGTGAACCACATTAATAAATATTACTATTAAACACTTGAAAAGTATACATAGTTTATCCACCTTTAACTCATCTAATTGGTCTTGAAAATGACAGTGGAGAAAATGAATGCATCCCCTGGCATCTGCTAAATGCTTTTCCTCTATTCTGTAAGAGAAAACACCAGATGTAATTTGATTCAATCTATCAGGATATACCTTCATTTTTCTACCTCTGTATTACATTAACTCTCCTATAATAGATTCTAATTAACCCACAGGGACGCTGATCATTTCACTACTCCATAGCATAGCATATCAGTCTATGACATTTATAGTGCCAAGATCTGGTGGGAAGAAAGAATCAGGTACCCTGAATGAATTGGTAAGATACATGCATTCTGGATGCTGAGAGATAAGCCTCATGAAAATTCAAGACTGCTTCCTGTGTGAAGTTTCCAGGAGTCATAGCATGTGTGCGGGAATGATGTCAGGGTATTCCTTCCAAAGTGTAAATACAAGTTGTAGCTTCATTCACCCAAAGCCACTAAAACAGAAGCACAATATTGTTTGGATTTTTTCAACTATGGAAACAAATTGTATCAGAGATGGGTGTTTTGTTCTGACCCATTTTACTGAGTAAGTTGAAGGACTTTTGACTTTTATAAGAACCCAAAGCAAGAAGACGCTCTCCACCTTGTCTAGGGTTCACTCAACCAGCACCATCACTAGTCCTCAGGACCCGATAGATAGATAAAGTTAGAAGACAAGTGGTAAACATCACAAATTTCAGTTAGCCTGCAAGGCAAACACACAAAGGTTTACCTAACTCAAAATACATATTCTGTATTTGTTATGGAAAATGAGCTCAAGATTTGCCATTGAGATATTAGAAACACTACAAATACAGAGAATATAAAATAGAGAAGTGATACCTAATTTGTATCAGTATAAACTTCATAGATTTAAAATTAATAAATGGTAATAGTTGAGATATAAAAATAGATAAAGGGGAAATAGAGCAGATTTAGAGCAAAAATGCTATAGAGATTATCCACAAAATTTTCCTATCATTGTTTAGAGATTGATAGATAATAATTATTCTTACTAATGGATTTATTTGAAGTGCTTATTGACACTTGTAGTTGTCTACAACTTTTTGAAGTTTTGTATGTTAGAGAAGATCTCTCCTTCTCACTTTATCTTTGCTTAGCTCAGCCCAATGACCTACGCAGGATGTTCTTACTGCTCTGCTGGTTGGGGAAGGAAAGGTTCTCCTTTGGTTTCTCCATTATCCTTAAGAGACAATTCAGACATGGGTTTTCATATTATATGTATATAGTGATACACCATAAATTATGTCACATCCTGCAAATGATTTTTTCTTGCGTATGAGAACAAAGAAGTCTTTGACAGAGGTAATTTTTCTACATGTTTTACTCGGGCAGTCTAGTAATTTAGTACTGTACACATTGAGCCACCGGGCGCCTCTGCTCTTAATCACGATCTTTGAAACGGACTCTGTCTCTCCCAGATTGCTCAACATACCTTTCAAAGACGGCTCATCCCAGATCATTCTCTCATCTCTGACTTTCATTATATTCCAATCACACACATTCCTATCTTGCCATGTATATCTTTTTCACCTTATTTATTCACAGTAATCTGTGATTGCAAATGTAGTTCAAACAGGGTGGATTGCTCTGTTTAACTGGAAGTCATATCATTAAGGAAATATAACTCTGCCTAACGCAAAGGTAAGATAGTTTCATTCTTCTTAAAGAAAATTATCCAGGAATCAATCCTTGGAGATGCAGTAAAGAAGCTAGGGAATTCAGCTCTTCCTGTAAGAAACACCCAAAATATTCCTTCTAGCATACCAAAGCAAAGATAAAAAATATTTTCTTTCATAAAAAAATTAAGCATTTATATTCTGGGACAAATTTAGATGTTTTGGTTTTGTTTTAGAAAATCTGGATGGAATTTTCCTGTTTTTTAAGGGAAATATCTCTTTAGGTATCAAAATGATATCATTTTCTGATATAAATTAGTAGGAATTTGAGGAAGGGTTTTTAGATGATTAAGAACTGTTGTTTTTATAATATAATGTTATTTACATGAACTTGAATCATTTTTGACCCAAGACATAAATGAGTGGTACAGAGTTGTAGTAGAATTTTTTTTTTTTTAATCAAAGTGATAAGTGAGAAAGGGGAAAGAAAATTGTCTCAGATAGTTTTTGGGACAGTCACTAAGTGGTTTTGCCAGTAGATAAAAGCCAAGTGGTTATAGTTATCTATGAGTCCAAAATAAAACAATTTGAAACAACACTGGTATATAACATGCAGCACATTGTTGAAATAGACTATTGTAAGAAAACTGATTATAAATCACAAATAATAGTCAAAGTAAATTATGGGAAATAAGGGAGCATGTTAGTGTGATAAAACTTATTTTATGAAATGGGAACATGTGGATTATATTTTATAAAACAAAAGCATAAAAGTTGAAATCACTTTGCTCTTTTTGATATAAAACAAGAGAAAACGAAACCAAAAACAAAAACATAAAGGAATCATTATGCTTTAAATAAATGAAACATCTAAATTTATCAAAAATACCTATGCAAATGCATATCTATGTCTGTACCTATTTATCTATGCACATATGTTTGCATGTGTTCACATACACACATGCATTTATATGAATATGCACACACATATACAACCAATCAATCACCTGTTTTCTTAGAATATACTGACTGTTGTGGTTGCTTAGACATTAGAGTTTTTCTAAATCATTTGATTACATAGTTTTCTTGGCATGGTTTTCTAGGCATTGGTATTTTGAGGCAGATTGTTTTCTATCATGAGAGGATTTATTGTATTTTGATTTTAGGCATTAGAGTTAGCTTGTATAATTTTATTTCAGACAGTAGAGTAATCAAATTCTTTTGAGGTGAAGTGTGACTTAATCATCAACTGTGAGCAAAGCGTGTATCAAAAGCCAATGAAACAATAATTCACATTTCTTTGAGACATAGAATTTGTGGAAGTAATATGCAGATTGTTTGCTGATGTATTTATTTTCTTTTCATTGATTGTGATATCCCTTTATAGCTATAACTGTAGTCTTTTACATTTTCTCCTTATATATTTCTTACATGGTATTTGTCTTCAACATTAAGTATTCCTTTGCTCTTAATTTTTGTGTATTTAATGAAATATACATGTAATTTCTAACATAGGCATCTTTGTCACCTCTAAATCAATTCTGCAGAGTTGAATGAGTGGGCCTCAATTTATTGAGGCCCCCATAAGATGTGATAAACTGACAAAAACATATTTTATGTATATATGAAAACTGTAAAAGAGAATTAAAGAAGCAAGTAGGCAGCTATCCTAGAATTAGCACAAAAAGCACAAGAGTGATATAGTGATTGTGGCAAGTATAGCACCTCTGCATTGGCCTGACAGTATGAATTCTATTTACCAATTTTGGTGAAGCTATCATCACTTTTGACATTCAGCCTATGAGCCACAAGATTAAACACAGCCCCCGATCTTTGAAAAGAACATCTAGAAACTCAGTGGAAAATTGACTACTTTGGACCTCTTTTGCTTTAGAAGGGGCAGCAGTTCACTTTTTATAGGAATAAAAACATATTCTATAACATAGGTTACTTTTTGGTATGTAAGCCTCAGATAGCTCTGAGACTACCAAGACTTTCGGAATGATTCACTTTCATAGGATTTCACGTAACATCTCAGACCAATGGGCAGTTTACACAAAGAAGATGAATGAGTCCAAGACCATGGTTTCCAATGACTGTTTCAAAACAACAGTCTCCAGAATCTAGAGGAATGATAGAGCAACTGAATAGTCGCATTCACCACCCCAATGACAATGTTTTATAAAAGTACTGTGTCGTTTTGCAGAATACAACATACCAAAGACTCTTATATAGTGATGTGTCCCAGTAGGAAGAATACATTGTTCAAAATCCCTGGAAAGAGAAGTAATCCCACTTACCATCAACTAGAGAGGACTCTTGGGATCAATATCAACAAAAGCAGTAGTAAGGACACAGGAATTGGTAGAAGGAAATATTAAGCTGTGTTTCACATTTAACAATAGTTAGGGTAGCCCAATGGAAAGATCTTTTCAGATTTTTCTCATTTGGGGTGGGGAGAATGATGGGCTGCTGAGAGAAAGGTCTGATTCTGGGTGCGACAACTTACTGGCTCTATTGGGAAATCTGTACTTCGTGTTCCATGCTGCCAAAGCGCTTTGAGGACTTTGTGCCAGTGGTTCCGCAGGCAAGAAGTGAACTGCTCATCTTTTCTAGATTATGAAGAGGATGTAGGGAGGTAGTAGAAATGCATTTGATATCCATGCAGCCCATCTTGGTGCCTTTTGGCACTCCCTCGACTAATTTCAATGTTTAATGGACAAATCCAGCAACACTGAGATAAGATCTTATGACTGTCTGACCCATGGCTCAACTTCCTCAGGAAGAGGATCTAAGTCATACCATCAGGCATCCAAGACCATCAGAACTTCTGCCTGAACATCAGGGCAATTTAAAATAAATAGTAACGTAGAGAGACTGTGAGTGTCAATTGTGGTCCCAAATGCAGCCACCGTGTCTGGGTCTCTAGTTCATCATCTAAACTCCCTCTTAAGTTTCACTCAAGAAATGGTCCATTATAATGCTGAAGGAACTGTTGTAGAAACCCATATGAAGAACAGAGCTGAGCAATACAAGAGGTGGAAAGTGGAGGGAGGCATGATGTCCAGGTACTGAGAGCAAAAACCTGCTCTCCAAAACTGCTCTTAGCTCTCAAGCTTTTTTAGGACCTCTTTTCTTGGTGAAAACTGCATCATGCCTCTTTCTTTGCACAGCCTATATTCAATAGCTACTCAAACAGAGGTTATATGGAACTAGTTCCTTCACTCAAATTGGAACAACTCTGAGAAAGCTCTTCTTGGAGCCACATTAGTCTTGACCATTTACCAGAGCCACATTAGTCTTGACCATGTACCACAACTCTTTCCAATCCTATTTCTTCATTCTCCCTTTCACAGATAAATGTATTCAGCAAATCTTCTGGATGTTAATTTCCATCTCGCTGTGTGCTTCCTGAGAAACTCAACTTAAAGCACTTAAATTCATTATGTGCCTGATAATTTTATAAATATTTTATATATATTAATTAATTTAATTAATAGAGATATGTATATGACCATACTATTTAATAGTTAACAACTAGATAGAAATGCATACACAGATGATTAGGTCATTAATATGACTAAATAACTTTTAACATATTCTATAAAATATAAATAGAAGAAATCTGTTCCCAAAGTTACTGTGGATAGTCATTACCATATACTCTTTACCTATAATCATGTAATATCATAAAACTTCTTTCTGAGTGTATTTGCTAAGAATTTGGCTTTGTATTATTTTGGTACCTAAAGTATTTGGTGCATATGTAGAAGGTATTGATTGTAATATTAACTGCATTGCCATCATCTGTGATGAAAAATAAAGCAGAGTATCGAATAATATATTCTAGAGACTCACCCACTTTTTCCATTATTTGCTCTTGATCATAGTTGCTAATGCTTACTCCTCCATTTCCATCAAGGGAAACATTGTTTTAAATAAATGAATACTTTTTTAATGAAGTGTTAATTTATACAAACATGAAAGTGAAAATAAGCTATGACAGAAACTCATTAAGGATTCTTCTAGGGGGATAAAGAAACTAGAAACGAACACAGTTTTATTTTAAAATTAAAATGCATTCAACTTAGAAAGATTTAGAAAAAAAATACTTTGTTTCAATAACAAGTTTCCCAGAATAAAGTGTTCTAATTTACAATTTTCTTTTGTTATGACAGCAAGTAGAGAAAACCGCCATAGGTAATAAATGCCTGAGCCTTAGATAAAGATCACTGCTTTGCTATTTAACCTTTATTTTTCTCTCCAAGGTGATGTGCATTGGGTAAGAGGTAAAAATAGCTTTTTTGTATGGAAAATGTATCTGATTACTATGATTTTTATTCTTTGGCCTAAAAAATTTAATAGATAGATAGATAGACTTTATAAATATATAGATAGGCTTTATAAATATAAATATAATAGACTTTATAAACATATATATAAACCTTATAAATATATATAAGGTATATACATACAGTGTATATACATATAAAGTACATATATATGATATATATATAAAGTATATGCACTTACTTTCTAAACAAACTACCCACACTTTTTTAAATTACTTTCAAATTAAGAAGTAATAGTGCAGAGCTAGGTCAATAATTTAACTGCAATTTGGATGACATATTTTGTTAATCCACCACATCAAGATGTTCTGTTATCAATTTGTTTAAATTTTACTATAAAAATGTATTCTGAAAACGTTCTTCCTTATAGTATGGAGAACCATAGTAAGGAAAAAATAAAAATAAAAGGTATGTAAAGTTCCCTGTTACCTCCGTGAAGCACGTTCAATTATAATCATATATGAAACTTCCTATGGCCCACTGTCCTACAAAAGAATAGAAATTTACTTGAATTTAAGTAAATGTTACCCGTGGGAAGGAAGTTTCTCTGGACAAGAGACAGTAATAATCATGTAAGTTAAAAATCAATTTGAAAGTGGAAACCTGGGAGGTTAGGGAACAGTCGGGAATGCTATTCCAGTGTACATTCAGCAAACTCTGTGCCTAGCATCTACACAGTTGGCGTTTTGAAAGTAGCATTAGTTTACATCTTTCGGTATGATTCCTTTTTATATTGTATTATTTCATTCTATCTTAATTAATCACCAATGAATGTAATTAAAATAATATCATACTCACCTTTTACTTTATTGAAATTTAGTAAGCATTTCTGCTATCCAATAAAATAATGCTTTAATTTGAAAAAAAAACATTATTGCTTATCAGTATAGCAATAAACTCATTTAAACACAGTAACATTTAAAAACATTGTTTTCGAGGCACCTGGGTGGCTCCGTCGGTTGAGCGTCCAACTTCGGCTCAGGTCATGAACTCACGGTTCGTGGGTTTGAGCCCCACATCCGGCTCTGTGCTGACAGCTCAGAGCCTGGAATCTGCTTCAGATTCTGTCTCTCCCTCTCTCTCTGTCCCTTCCCTGCTCGCACTCTCTCTCTCTCTCTCTCTCTCTCTCTCTCTCTCTCTCTCAAAAATAAATGACATAAAAAAATTAAAAAATAATAAAAACATTGTTTTCCTATTACAAATATATTCTATCACATTCTATTAGCTTATGCAAATGACAAATGCCTACCATTTAAAAACAAAAGGTATTTCAGCTGATAGTTTCATAATTGATAACTATTCAGATTGTAGGTATCATTCCTATTAAAGACGATATTGATTTAGAATTACTAATTAGAAAAAAAATTAATTTGTTACTAGATATACTTTAGCCCAGATATATACGATATGCCCTTAGGAAGTTGAATATAATCTTATTATAAATAAAATAAAGTCTGATAAAATGTTTTTAGTTTTTTAAAATTTCAGTTAAGTAATATACAGTGTAATATTAGTTTCAGGTGTACAATATAGTAATTCAACACTTCCACACAACACCTAGTGCTCATCATAAGTGCCCTCCTCGATTTACATCACCTAGTTAACCCTTTCCCCCGTCCACCTCCCCTCTGGTAACTATCAGTTTTTCTCTATGGTTAAGAGTCTGTCTCTTGGTTTTCCTCTCTCCATTCCGCCCATGATCGTTTGTTTTGTTTCTTAAATTCCACACGAGTGAAGTCATATAGTATTTGTGATCCATTTTAAGGCAATTTATCATATTTGTGAGTACAAAGACTATATATTCAACACTTTTTAAATGGCATCCTTGGACATAAGAGATATTAAGTCAAAGACTCACCTTATGAAAGCATCAAGTAATTTTATAATTCTATATACTGAAAAAGTAAACATAAAACATTAACAAACTTTCAGTATTGTTTCTTAAACAATTATATGATTACTTATGGAATATGTAGGAAATGTTAGGTATACAAAACTGATCAAAACACAAAATCATAAGAAATAGGTGAAGAATTATTATTTTTAATGTTTATTTATATTTGAGTGAGAGAGAGAGCACACAAGCGAGGAATTGGCAGAGAGAGAGAGAGAGGGAGACCCAGAATCAAAAACTGCCTCTGAGCTGTCAGCACAGCCCAATGGGGGGTTTGAATTCGGGAATGGCAAGATCATTACCTTAGCCAAAGCTGGATGCTTAACTGTCTGAGCCACCCAGGTGCCCTGAGAAATTATTTAATATATTTTCATTTTATCTTATGATTTAGAAAGATTACATCCGAAGGAAAAAATGAAATGTGATTTCTAGCTTTTAGTAAACATACATGAAAAATGCAAACTATATAGTATTGAAGTAATATGAAGTAGAAATGTGAGATCTTATGTATGCATCCTACTAATAGTAAATGATCCATATTTGATTTGATCCAGTACATATTTTATTAATTTGATGTAATTATCTGGGATTTTGGGATACTGCATATATTCAAATAAGCTATTTTGGCTATATGGAACATGAGTCTTGAGTGTTTATTATTTTCTGGGAATTGTACAGGTTACTTTATTATTTCATAAAACAACACATTGAATAGATGGATAAATTGGCAAGGGTGAAATATTAAAAGATGGACATTGTAAGACAGGAAACAGTATCAAATGACCTGTGTGATGACATATACCAGAATTAAATGGAATACCAAAAATAAGGACTATAATTGGAAAGATTTGCTAAGGTTTATTGTGGAGGGCTCTGGATATTAGATGTTTATTTATATTAACAGCTGTTTTATTATGTAGTTACTTTGTGTTTTAACATTTATTTCTATAAAACCTGTTCAATCACTAGTATTTTCCCTGTATTATAAACAATGAAATTTTTAAAAATCAAATGGATTAGCTTGCCCCAAGTCACATAATTACCAATTGCTATATATAAAGTTTATGTCCAAGAAGTTTGACAACAGAGCTTCTATTCTGAATTATATAGTATATGGCCATTGCAGTCAATTGACTTGTCTTGACTCTGTTTTCTTATTAATTTTAGACAGAATGTCTCAAGCTACTCTTTGGGCAAATTATCTTGGTTTTAAATACATAGTTAAATATCTTGATTTTAAATACATATTTTCTATGGGGAGCCTGGGTGGCTATTTGAGTGTCAGACTCTTGCATTCAGGTAAGGTCCTGATTTCATGGTTCCTTGTTTAAAGCCCCATGTGGGCTCCACGCTGACAGTGAGGAGGCTGCTTGGGACTCTCTCTCTTTCTCTCTCTCTCTCTCTGCTCTTCCCCACTCATGTTCTACCTACTCTCATAATAAATAAACCTTTAAATACATATCCATAATTTATAAAAAAATCTATCTATCCTAAGTTTCTGTTATATTTCACAAATAAAATTGAAATTTTAAAAATACTTAGAATTTATTCATATGATATTTGCATTTTTATTATTAATTAATAGTATAATTTTCTCTTAAAAAATAACATATAGGGGTGCCTGGGTGGCTCAGATAGTTAAGCAGCTGACTTCGGCTCAGGTCATGATCTCACAGTCTGTGCGTTCAAGCCCTGCTTTGGGCTCTGTTCTGACAACTCAGAGCCTGGAGCCTGCTTCAGATTCTGTCTGCCTGTCTCCCTGCCCCTCCCCTGAGCACTTTCTGTCTCCCTCTCTCTCTCAAAATAAAATAAAGTCATAAAAAAGTATTTAAGCAAAAGTAACATATAAAAAGAAATATATATTTATAATTTGTTTCATTAAATTAATATCTATTATATAAAGGATATTTATTATTTAAAGAATCAAAATTTTGCCAATTATATCTTACAGTATTTAGTTTTCTGTATATGAATTACTCAAATTAAACTATATTTCATTCTTTTTTCACATTTTTATTTATTTCTGGATAAGATATATTCTTATTGTAAAAATTAGTTATTATAGAAATACTAGACTGAAGCCAAAAAGTTCACTTTGAGCACAATCCAGTCTCCAAGGTCAAGACCTAGTTCCTTTTCCCAGATATAATTCTGTTACCAGTTTGTGTTATTCTAAAAATGTTTGTGTGAATCTATGTGTGTTAATGCATTCATTGTCTATATATGAAGATGTTTATTTTTTATGTAGATGAGGCATACTATATAGTTCTCAATTTCAAGTTCTTTCAACTTTATTTTATTGTAGGTAGGTTGATGTCATATGTATAGATATGCAGATATTTCTAAAGAATATGTTATGTTTTATATTATACATTAAAATCTTATTAACTTATTAATAATCATTAATATTTCAACCATATGCATATTTGTCTGTGTAATACTGAAAAAATAAGAATATTTGACAAATGTATATACATTTAAGCTAGGAGCTATTGTAATCATTTTTTTCCTTAATGTAGATCAATTAGTCTCATCAATCACCCTGATATATATATTGATATCAATATATATGCCATCAAACCTTTAAACTGTACCAATATGATCTCTTATTATGAAAAAAAGGACAGTAGGGACACCTGAGTGGCTCAGTTGGTTAAGCAACCGACCTTGGCTCAGGTCATGATCTTGTGGTCCATGAGTTTGAGCCCTGCATTAGGCTGTGTGCTGACAGCTCAGAGCCTGGAGTCTGCTTCAGATTCTGTGTCTCCCTCTCAGTATGCCTCTCCCCCACTCATCTCTCTCTCTCTTTCTCTCTCTCTCTCAAAAATAAATAAAAATATTAAAAAATAATTATAAAATTTTTAAAAAGCACAATAAACAAATATGAAAAACAAGGAATGGTTATAGAAAATATTACTATATACAACTGACTACATAATAATATTAACAATATATAAAGATCTCCTTGGAAACAATCAACAACACTCTAACCCAGTTGTAAAAAATGAAAATTTTAAGAAAATCCAATTCTGGTGAAAGATGCAAATTTCTTAAAAATGCAATTCTGAAAAAAATGAATACAAATATTAATAAATACATGAAAACCCTCATATTGTAAGAAATTGGATAATGTAACTATTTATATTTGTGTGTGTGTGTGTGTGTGTGTGTGTCAACTTGCTTCCTGTACTCTTCCCACTTATTACACAAAGATTTGTTTTCTTTGTTATCCCCTTTGTTTAATGACCAGTTAATCAAGTAAAAAATGTAACTATAATCTTATAAATCATAATATGTAAACAGATTCAAAGACTGACACCAATTGAAATACACCTTCAGGAAAACTATCAATATTTCTGTGGATTCATCTTTTAGGTATTTTTACAGTTATGTTCTTCATGGAAATAAAACTATTTCTTCCCTTGCATTACCTACTCAGTAAGTGATAAATTTAGAAAATAAACTGATCCTTTGTATGTTAACTTTATAAATATTAATACAATATCTACTAATTTTTAACTGATTTTCATGAAATTTTTAACTGTGAAATTTTCAGGCATATGATACCAGACAATGATTTTGTATCTCCCTTGCCAAATTTAGCCTCTTAATTTATCTTTTCACATTAGACTCTCGCATCATTGTTGAGCTTCTACAAAAACAGGCCTAGGGTGGTTATATTCATTTAGTGTTGCACTTTAAACCTTGTTTCGGATTGTTGATTTAACATATATCTATATATCTCTAATTTAGATATACATCTTATTTGATTTTATCAAATGGCATCTTGCCTTCTACAAAGATTGTATTTTTCTATTGACACGAATATTTTGAAATACAGAAATAGATTTCCTATGATTGAACCATGAAATAAAGTCCTATTTGCTATGCTGCATAATCCTTTGAAAGTTCTTCTGTTTTCTACTTTATAATATTTTATTTAAGATATTTGCTTCAGTATTCCCTAGTGAGATTGTTCTGTACTTTTAGGTTTTGGCATCAATATTATACTGATGCTGCTAAAAGAATTTCAAAGCTCCTCTTTTCTTGCTGGGCTCTGAAGCAGTTTAAATAACATTTGGCATTATCTATTCCTGAAGTTTTCAAAGAATTGGCGTTGGAGCCCAGTGCTCTATGGGAAAAGTCGTTCTCTGACAACATTCCCAAATTGCCTCCAGAGTAATTGGTTTGTCTGTACTTTCCTTCTCTTTTACTGCTTATCAATACTAGCAATTAGAATAAATAAAGTAATTCAGTAAATTGGGCTTATTCTCTACTACCCCACTAATATAAAAAGCTTTTCTGGAGATAAGCATTAACTATTTAGAAAAGAGTAATTTAAAAATATCCCACTCACAAACATAAAAACAGGTAACATCTCAAAATAAACTTAGGAAGAACTGTGTGGTACCTGTATATATTTAAAAAACTCCAAAATATTACTAAGAAACAAGGAAATATTTACATAAATGAGAAGACATACTGTTTATTTTCTGGATGGAATTACTCACAGATGTTAATTATTCCAAAAATAATGTAATAGTTTGGCTCAATTCTAAAGGAACTTCATAACAAGATTATTTTAAAGTATAGCAGAAAGAGAGTATGTACAGAGAAAGCCAGTGGCACTGTGAAAAAAGAGCAATGAAAAGAAATTTGCCTTATGTAATATCAAAACATATTTCATGACAATAGTAGCTTAAATAGTGTTAGAATGAGAGAGGAATCATCTCACACTGTAATATCACAGAATCTTATTTAGAAACAGGCAGATTTTATGATTAAGATATTTTTAACCAGTGGATACTGGGTATTCTCTTCATTAAAAAATATTTAAAATAAAAATATATTGAAAAGACCAATATATAAAACAGCATTCATGAATGAATAACAATATTATAAAATACAGGGTGTAAATAAGCATAGAAACATAATATCCATTTATATTAATTGATTGATGCCTACTGTAGAAAGCACCAGCCAATAAAGATTTTGACACTTGCCAGACAGAAAGGATAAAATTAAACACAACCACAACTGGTACAGAAGATGCAAAACCAGTTTGTAATTATTCTGGTTTTGTGTTGTTAACTGGATAAATACTAGTGCCAACTTTGGTCAAATTTAAGTTTGTGCTGTGGTTTACATTTTCTGGACTGTGTTCAATTTTGTTTCTGATTTACTTCTGCATAATCATGAGTTGAGGTTGTAGAATTATGTACTGAGTTCTGTAAAGATTTAAATAGCAAAATTATTCTATCCCATGTTTTAATAAAACTCACCTATAAACTCTACAACTCACTTTCTAATTTAGTCAATATTTCTTATATCCTTGTAGGTGAATTTTGTAGTTCATTTCCCAGAAAATACCCATTTTATTCAGTTATTCAATAAATAGTTACAGACTTCTTCAGGTTAGAGTGTTGAGATTTGTAGTCTTTCACTTCATCCTAACATTGCAAAAAATTAGATAAGTTCACAAATAATATATTCTTAGTAATTACTCTAAATGAAGCAACATGCAGAGGAATGAAAGCTTGTTAGGAGAAAATAGATCAAGTAACCTTACATTGCTGACTCACAGGGAGAAAAGGTACAAACCCACAGGGACAGAGGACATCTGCTGGTGTAAAGACAAACTTTCTTTGTCTGCTGGAGTCCAGCTCCATCAGGTCCAGGGTTCCCCTGAAGGATGACGGTGTAGGCGAGAGTGAGAGAGCCTTGAGTTTCATTCTGGTCATCAAACGGGCACCCCTGCCCACCTAGCAGATGTCGCTACCATTCTGACAGGCATCTCTGCCCTGTCCGGTTCTCAAGCTTTATTTACAGCAAAAGGTACAAGGACCAGAAAGAGTAGTAAATGATTTCTCATACATAAGTTTTACCATTTTCCAGGACATGGATTCTGCAGAAGTTACAATTCTAGTAGTAATGATTGTCATAAAAAACTTAGCTACAGGAACTCATGGTGTCATAGGTATATTTACAAAACCTCAGGCCTAGCCTTAAGGAAGCAACCTCTAACTAAGAGGCAAACAGCATTGTTTAGTAAAGGTCAGTTTTTTATGAGTAAGGGTCCTTAGGCTGTTTATAACTCTAAGAGAAAGTTCCCAGAAAAACGGGTTCTCAGGAGACATAATGCCTGCTCTCATAGTCCCAAAGATGATTGATACGTTTTATTGCAGTAGTGACTTTCACAAAGGCGTTCAGGCCCAGAAGGTAGTCAGTTGTCAGTTAATTGCTTAGGGGAAACTATATGTTGCATTAGGGTGTATCTAGTTTACTCATCTTTTCCTTCACCAGGTGCAATCACGCCTCAGGGACAGAGCAGGGGGACAGGCCACTCCTGACACCAATCGGCAAAGCACTCTGAGGTTTGGTGCCCAAGCAGAAATGAAAGTTTCAAGAGGGTAGATTTTGGGAGCTGTCTGGGGCCAAGAGACCATGCAAACTCCCCCTACCCTCACCAGGAATTTTCACTCTACCGGTAAGTTCAAATAGCTCCCAACATTTGTCAAAGATTAATTGGCCATACATTTGTGGGTCCAGTTCTGGGTTCTCTATTCTATTCCATTGGTCTATGTGTCTGTTTTTGTGCCAATACCATACTGTCTTGATGATTACACCTTTATAGTAGAGGCTAAAGCAGGAAAGAATATTCAATGGAAAAAAGACAGCCTCTTTAACAAATGGTGCTGGGAGAACTGGACAGCTACATAGAGAAGAATGAAACTACACCACTTTCTTACACCATACACAAAAATAAACACAAAATGGATGAAGGAGATGAATTTGACTGGAAACCATTAAAACCCTGGAGGAGAAAGCAGGAAATAGCCTCCTTGACCTCAACACAGTGATTTCCTACTCAGCGCATCCCCAAAAGCAAGGGAATCAAGAGCAAAGTGAACTATTGGTACCTTATCAAAATAAAAATCTTCTGCACTGCAAAGGAAAGAATCAAGAAAACAAAGAGGTAACCTACAGAATGGGAAAAGAGAGTTGCAAATGACATATCAAATAAAAGGCTAGTATTCAAAATCTACAAGAAACTCACCAAACTCCACACCCAAAAAACAAATAATCCAGTGAAGAAATGGGCAGAAGACATGAATAGACACCTCTCCAAAGAAGACATCCAGATGGCCAATAGACACATGAAATGATGCTCAGCCCCACTCATCGTTAGGGAAATACAAATCAAAACCACACTGAGATACCACCTCATTCCAGTCAGTGTGGCTAATATGAACAAATCAGGAGATTATGGATGCTGGTAAGGATGTGGAGAAATGGACACCCTCCTACACTGTTGGTGGGAATGTAAACTGGTACAGCCATTCTGGGAAACAGCGTGGAGGTTCCTCAAAAAATTAACAATAGAACTCCCCTATGACCCAGCAATAGCACAGCTAAGTATTTACACAAGGGATACAGAAGTGCTGATGCATAGAGACACATGCACCCCAATGTTCACAGTAGCACTTTCAACAATAGCCAAATCATGGAAAGAGCCTAAATGCCCATCACCTGATGAGTGGATCAATAAGATGTGGTATATATATACAATGGAGTACTACATGGCAATGAGAAAGAATGAAATCTGGCCATTTGTAGCAATGTGGATGGACTTTGAGGGTGTCATGCTAAGTGAAATAAGGCAGGCAGAGAAGGACAGATACCATATGTTTTTACTCATATGTCTAAAAGGAGAAACTTAACCAAGGACCATGGGGAGGGGAAGGTGGGGGAAAGAGTTAGGGAGAGGAGGGAGGCAAATCATGAGAGACTCTTGAATACTGAAGACAAACTGAGGGCTGAATGGGGAGGGGAAAGGAGAAGGGGGTGATGGTCATGGAGGAGGGCACTTGTGGGGAAGAGCATTGGGTTTTATATGGAAATCAACTTGACAATAAACTATAAAAAAATTTAACACAAAAGACAAACTTTCTTAAGCTTTAGTAGTGAGCATTTGTTAGTGTGAGAGCCCAAAGGAATCTAAAACCTGGAGTGAACTCACAATTTTTTGCCAATTTGTTTCCATGAAAATTTCCCCACGTACTTAGAGCTGAAGGCTGGGGAAGTGATGGAGTGTTGATAGGACAGTTATAGATATTTTAATAATGGAAAATTATTAAAAGGGGTATTTATGTATCATCAAGAAAATTAGCAGGATGAACTTTCAGATTGTTTCCTTCTCCAACCTTACTTAACATTAGCAGTTATATTTTCATACCATGGTAATATTTTCCTTAATTTCAATATTACCTCAAACTATATTTGAGTATTTTTTACAACACAATTAGTTATTGGCATTCCGCTAAGTGGCAAAGTAGCATCTATGTATTTATCTATTAGTTGAAAAGGCTAAATATAAATTATTATTATTCTAAAGTATAAATGACTATATGACTATATAATCTGGAAAAATATATAAGCTAGAATAAATGCTAGTAAAAAATCATAAATACTAGGAATATTAACATTTCATGTACAAAAGTTAAATAATTTAAAGCTTAAGGAGAAATAATTGTGAAAAACTTCGTAATGAATTAACCACATTAACTTTATCACTTCATATGTATTTAAATTATATAAAAGTTTATTAATTTTTATTTGTATTTAAACAATAAGAATACTTGTGTCATGGGAGATAGTAACACTTGTGTCAGGGACTGAATTTAATTTAGGTAATTAAGATTGATTATGGTTGGGTAATTAATGTAAAACTATGTACACTTTTGCCCTGGTGACTGAAATTTTTAGATTTTATGCATTTGAACATTATTTCATAATCATACATCTTTATTTTTTCAGTTATTTTCACTGAGACATTTCTTATGTGTTCCAAGAATTTTTGTTAATTATCTTGCAATGACACCAAATGGGTAAGGGTAAGAACTGAATATTTTTCTTAGTAATTCAATTATTTTAAATCTTATTATTTAACACAGTATTCTTTATATAGATGGCTGTCAAATTTTTGACATATTAATTTTAAAACATTTATAATGATAATACATGGATATCATGAACTACTTATAGAAACACATTTTTAAAATGTAAACTTTATCAACAGGACAATGTATTATTATTTCTGATAATCTCTGGAAAGTACTACTTAGTTCTTCATCTCTGTATTTTATCATTTTACTTTGTTATATAAATGGAGGCATATATTATTGAGACTTATTTTTATTTAGCATAATTCCTTGATATAGATTTAAGCTGTTGCATAAAATATTATAATTTAGAGAAAGTGATATTGACACAAGAAGGGTCAGATTAACAAAATAGAAATATATTATTTCACAACTAAACCTACACATGCGTGGCAACTTGATATTTGACAGTGTAATAAATGAAAAATGGAAAAAGAAAATATTCCTAATAAACCTTGGAGGGGCAACGTGGCTAAAAGTTATGTCATACCTCACAGTATACATGAAACTTTGTTTGAAATTGGTCAATTTAAACATAAAGTTTAAAACAGTAAAACTTCTAGAGTAAAGCCAAGAAAAATGGTTTTGTGACCCAAGTTTGGGTGGAGATGCCTTAGAAAGGTTTCAAAACTCATCAAAGAAAAGTTAGACATTATGATAATTTAAAAGTACTCTTCATGAAAAATATCATTAAGAAAACTAAAAGGCAAATCAAAGAGTGGAAGAAAATAAATGCAGTATATTTATCTGGTCAAAGCCTTATATTTAAAATATTTAAGGAAATTATACAAATAAAAAAAATCAGATAATCCAGTTTTAAAACATAGTGAAAGCCTTCAATATTCTTCCCTGCAGTAGCCCAACATCATTAGTTTATTACTGACAGGCTTACCTGAATACAAATTTAAGCCACATGGCATTACCACTATATCTCAGGAGAGTAACTCGAATTCAAAAGACTGATAAAACCAACTGAATGAGTGGAAATGGAGTAACTGAATTACTCATATGTGTTTAGTGGGAGTATAAACAACAAAGAATGCAATAAAATTTTTTCACAGTTTCCAATAAATCTGAGTGTATGCCTTCACACTCAGCAGTTCCACTCCAAAAATACATGCAATAAATAAGAACATATGTACATACACACACAACACACACACTTATGTACACACACACACACAGATTATTCATAGCAATTTTATTTCTAATAACTGAAAACTGGAAATAGCCCAAATGTTCATCATCAAAACAGATAAACAAATGTAAATTAATTCTGTTCAATACTGTGAAATAAAAAGACATAAAAGAAAAGTGATACAACTACATGGATTTAAATTAATGACAATGAGTTAAGCTGAAGAAACCACACACAAAGAGGTTAATGTTTATATTATATGACACTATGTGTATGAATTTCTAGAATAACCAAAATTAATTTATTTCAATGGAATTCTAAGGAGTGTTTATGAAGGCAGGTGGGAGAATTGAATGTCAGAGACAGGAGGGAACTCCCTGGATGGATGGAAATAGTCTTTCTTTCAATCTGGGTGGTGATTACCCAGGAATAGACATAAGTTAATATTCTCCAAGCTGCATACTTAAGAACTATGCATTTTACACATTGTACTTTGTGTAAAATTCACTTAAAATACAGGAAAAAGTAAGGAAGGGGGGTGGAAGGGAAGAAGGAAGAAAGGAAGACAAAGTCACTCTCCTTTCTGAGAAGTCTTGTATAGATGAGAGATGGAGAAGGAAAAAAAAAGCAAAACAATAAATATTGCATTTAAAAAGCACTAAACACCTTGGATTTAATATTCACTACTAAAATCTCCAAGAACAGAGGGGATGCATGCTTCTAGAAGAGAGGGATGGCTGATTTTATAAGAAGGAATTTAAGCCTGGTAAAACTCACCATATCACTCCCATTTCTTCTTAGCATACCTCAACAAATAGCTGTTTTCTCATTTCCAAAGGAGTATAATAACTGTAAAGGAATCAACACAACCATTATGATAGTGGGCTATGTTATGTTATATAAAGGTACTATAATGAGTAGGGTGTCAGGAGAAAAGGATATTTAATAATATCAGAAAAATAACCCCAGAAAACTGGTAAATTGCCAAGAAATAATTTTAAGGCATTGCACAGAAACTAATGACGAGACAATTTCTTTAATGATTTTTTTTTCATGAAAACTAACATGAAAATAGAGACAACAAAAAAATGGAAGCCAGGGAAGAAATATATAAATAAAATTTCATAAATTTAAAACCAATTTGAAGCATCCATAAGAAATAAAAATATAGCAGAAAGCCTTGCTAGGGAAATTGATGACAAGCTCAAAAACTTTAAAAAAATTAATGAAACCAAAATCAAATAAACTATCAAAAGAATACAGATACAAAAGAAATGTAAAGGAATATCACCATGTGCATGAGACTTGTTCGTTCTTCCTTTCCTCATGTTTTGTATACTTTCATAATTTGCCTTTCTTATGTGATCATCCAGGCCTTCCAAAAACCTCTACGATAGGACTGACTTCAACGACTTTATTAGAGGGCATGCGTGCCCATGGGGAATATTAAAGGGGTCAAGAAGGATGGGAGAGCAGTCGGACTGCAATACAGGTCTGATCCCAAATGAAAGGACGAAGGGCAGAAATTTGGATAAACATGTACTTGACTTCCATGCAGGCTAAGAAAGGTTTGGCACGGAAACCAGAGTCCGTGGATGAATGACAACAGATGCAAGAGTTCTGCATTTCCCAGAAGTGGACCTGCCTTAATCATGCCTCTCTACTCGATAATTAGCTGGAAGCAGCCTGTGGAAAGCATGGTTGTTGCATAAACAGTGGAGGGATTGCAGAGAAAGCTACTGCTGGGGACACTGGTCCGCGGTACTTCCTGTGGGAGGGAAGACTGAGAGGGGCATCCTCGCAGCTATCGAACTAGTCCAGTGTATGGAGGATGCACACTTGTTATTGACCTCTACTTCACCAGTCTCTGTCTTTCCACGAATTATACCATGTTTATCCTCTCTGTATTTGAGCTGTTCCTGTGATAGCTGAGTCATCACCAAATGTGACTGGTCCAGGAAAGAGTACATAATACAAACCAATTAATGTGCCCTTTATGTTTAATGATACACTTTAAAACTATTTTCATGTCAGTACTTCTATACTTGTCATTTGTGATAGTGTAATGGTCTATTGTATACATTTTCCAAAATATTTTTCTCTTGAATTATTAGGCATGAACTTTGCTTTTAGTTGTTGGCTATTAACACACTGGATTGAACACACACACACACACACACACACACACACACATGCACACATGTGCACACACACATACTGTGAGTCTACGTAAAGGTAAATCTAAGAATTGCTGAATACAAGAGGATATGCTGTTTTATTTTTAATATGTGCAAATTTAAAACAAGGGTGAGGAAGTAGGTATAACAAATCCAACTTATTTAATATAACTGCTAACACTTTAAATTATCTTTGCTATTTGGCTGATAATTATAAAAAGTTAATCATATTTTAATATTTTCATGCCCTAAAGGGATTTATTGAGTTTTAATGTATATAATATTTATTTACTTAGTGTATGTGTATATATACATATATATCAGCCTTTTTTGTCATAAAATTTACATAAAATTAACACATGTAGTAAAATACCTTAAAATGATTATGCTTAATTTGCCTATATAGCTGTTTTTTACAATTTTGTACAAAATCAATTAAACCATTAAATTTTTCTTAATATGCATAATTTATTATATTTATGCATAATTTATTATATTTAATTAGTAGATTGATTTGGCAGCATATGTAAATAAAGATGTGTACAGAACATCTCAGTTTACCACATGAATGGATATAAACTTATGTTTGCACTCTTAAGTTTGGTGGGACAAGATAAACTTTCCATTGGGTATTGAGCAGTATTTAGCTTCAGTCCTCATAATGCTTTAAAATATTATTTGGTAAGTTATTTAAGAAGATTCACAAATAATACATCCTTTTTCTCCAACTTAGTTCTAAGAAACTGAGCTATAATTCTAACATTTAGACTATAAGTTGTGAATTAGTTTCTCCATGTCTACTTAAAGTGGAATTTTTAGTGTTTTTAAGCAAATGTGGATTAAAATACTTTGATCCACACTTCATACATTTTTCTAATTTTCAAAAATCAAAAACAAGCCTTAGGACTGATCAAAACGGATACTTCATATCAAAATGTCACTTAAATGTTGTATACATTGCAGGTTACATTTCAGATTCTTCCTATCTGCTTGCTGATGAATTAATGCGAAATCAGAATCTATAACTACAGAGTATACACTTATTTTGTTATTATTTTCAAGATGAGCATAAAATTCATAGTTGCAAAAAGGTAGTTGAGATTATGAGATGGGACGATTTGCTGAAATTTTTTAGGAATTTAAATTGGAAAAATAACACTTTAGAGTTTAAATTTAAATATTACTTTTAATGCATTAAATACTATTGATTTTTATGATAAAGATATCAATTACATTTAAGGGAAAAATTTTCCTTAAGGAGAAGATTTCTTTTAATGTGATGGGTTACATAATAAAACTATTCCGAATTATTTGAAATACTTTTTGAGGGGTGCCTGGGTAACTCAGTCATGTGAGCATCCAGCTTTGGCTCAGGTCATGATCTCACAGTTCGTGGGTTCGAGCCTCGCATCAGGTTCTGTGCTGACAGCTAGCTCAGAGCCTGGAGCCTGTCTTCAGAATCTGTGTGTGCCTCTCTCTCTGATCCACCTCTGCTCATTCCCTCTCTCTCTCTCTCTCTCTCTCTCTCTCTCTCTCTCTCTCTCTCTCTCTCTCTCTCTCCCTCTCTCCCTCAAAAATAAATAAAACATTTAAAAAATTTGAAATACTTTTTGAATTACTTGTTTCTTGCATTTTAGGCTGTTTTGGGCTCATTGTATTCAAGATCAGATAATGTTATGTGAAAGGTAGAAATAAAGCTGAGAATTTTTTATCTTATTACAAAAGAAGAGGGGTATATTTTGAGAGACTCCTTTATGACTTCTTTGTATTCTTTGTATTTTTAATGAATTTTGGGGGGGAGTAATCAGAATCTGAAAATTCATCAAAATGTAGACCTCAAGAAGATTTTTGTCATTCTCCTATTTCCAGTTTATTTCTGTATCTATCTCTCTCTCTATCTATCTATCTATCTATCTATTGAAATAGAGCTAGAGCTAGAGCTAGAGCTAGAGTAGAGATAGAGAGAGAGTGTGATGGAGGGACAGAGAGAGAGAGAGGGGCACAGAATCCAAAAGGCTCCAGGCATTGAGCTGTCAGCACAGAGCCCGATGCCAGTCTCCTGAACCACAAGATCATGATCTGAACAGAAGTCAGACGCCTAACTTACTGAACCACCCAGGAGCCCCAGATGCCCCTATTTTTAATTTTTTGAGGGGACAGAGAGAGTGAGAGAGAGATAATCCCAAACAGATTCCTCTAGGTCAGCACAGAGCCCTAAGTGGGGCTTGAATTCAGGAATTGTGAGATCATGACCTGAGCTGAAATCAAGGGTCAGGCGCTTAACCCATTGAACCAACCAGGCACCCCATTTTTTATTTTTATTAATGTTTGTTTATTTATATTGAGAGAGAGAGATTAAATGTATTTTTAGTCAAGTTCATTACCAAGCTCATCTGTGAGTCCAGGAAATTTTGTATAACTACTTACAACATAGAAACAAAGATTTTCTAACTTTTGAGTGATTTTGAAATTTAAAGTAAAGATGCTTTGTGAAGAGGTCACATGTTGAGGAAAGTTGAACATTGTAGTTCCATAAAATTATCATTTTCTTTTTTTTGAGAGAGAGAGAGAGAGAGAGAGATGAAAAGAGCATGAATGAGGAAGAGAGGAAGAGGAAGAACGGGAAGGAGAGAGAGAGAGAGAGAGAGAGAGATGAAAAGAGCATGAATGAGGAAGAAAGGAAGAGGAAGAACGGGAAGGAGAGAGAGAGAGAGAGAGAGAGAGAGAACCCCAAGCAGGCTCCCCACTCAGTGCAGAACCTGACTCAGGGCTGGATCCCACAGCCCTGGGATCATGGCTTGAGCTGGAATCAGTCATTTAACCAACTGAGCCACCCAGGCACTTCTGTAGCCATTTTATTTTTAAAATTATTATATTTCCACTCCCATTTATTTTCATCACATGCATAATTATTATAATGTGTTAATATGGATACTTTTGTTAATATGTGTTCTTCTAAGATACATTAAGATTTTTATGTAAATTTTTGTGTGTTTAGGTTTGCATTTTTGTTTGTATGTCCTGTCTACTGCTTCTAACCAATACACAGTACTACATGATGGATGTCTGTATTTGCACTTCCCACTGAAGGCTATTCTGTTTGTTGGTATCATATTTAGCTTGGGTTTAACAGATACTTTTGTGTGGATGATAGTTATTTCTGGAGTCATATGTGGGAATTGTTACATGAGGAGGTCCTGGTTATTTATAAGTATCATTTAGTTATTGCTGGTCATCCTGTTATAGAAATCTCTTCCCACGGTGCAGTCTTATCTGGCATCAAGATATAAATGAGTAGGATGTTCTGAGATGACTGTGACCTATGTGATTCAGCCCTGCATGATCTGACATGTACAGAGCCAGAAAATCTCGACAGATTTTTGCTTTTCTCTTGAGAAGAGTATATGGTTTTCATTGAAGCCTATTCAAAATTGAAGTTCTCTTTTGTCAGAAATATATTTGGTAATGCAGTGCATATGATACAAATAAACCAATTTATTTTTGTAATAAGGATTATGGAAAGTAGAGTATGTTTATTTGGAGAGGACAGGGAATATATACAGTATGTCTGTATGTGGATACTCATGATTATGAATCTCAGTGTATCAGATACCCTAACTGACACAACTTAGTTCTAAGTCATCAACTCCAAAATGCCATGTGAGGTTGCTATTGATGCAAAAGCCTGCCTGAAGATAAGAGTGTTCCATGATAAAATGCCAACAAATCCTTATTAATAGGTAAGTGCATGCTATAAAAGAGTAATTTGATTATACAAATATGAGGAATATAGGGAGATATAGAGTTGCTAAAATGCAAACATGATGGCATCAGCACAGAGCCTGACATGGGGCTCGAACCCATGGACTGTGATATCATGCATGACCTGAGCCAAAGTCAGCTGCTTAACTGATTGAACCACCCAGGTGCCCCCAAATCATTTTTTTTAAGTACATGTATCAAGATTATACATTTTTCCTCAAGAATCTCACAAGGTTTTGGTTTTTTATGATGTTCCAATTTTTCTTCTATTTGAATATTATATACCATTAAATATTATTTAACTTGTATTATTTTTGTGTTGTTAGATATTGTTCAAATATATGTGTGTGTTTTGTTGGTTCATTGGTTTTTTTTTTTTTTTGGCTTCTGGTTGGGGATTTTTATAGTTGTTTTCAAATGATACCTCATTTTCATCAAAGAAAGTAAATATTTTCTGCTTGGTTGTTTATTCAAGTTTTTCTTCATAGATTTGATCTGGTTATTTTTAAAAAATGAATTTTTAAAAATTATGTTGGAGTTATAAAATAGCTTTCATACTTTTGCTTTGGTGCTTTGGTTGTTCAAAAGAGGTAACTTTATTTTAGTAAGTAAATGCAGTGGCTTTAGAATTTGACTAGTATAGATACTATGTTTGCTAACTGTTTTATTTTAGACATATTCATAGACTGAATATCTGTTCAATACTTATGTCATCTTTAAAATGAGGATAAAAGTATTACCTTACCCAAACAGAATTCACTTAAATAAGGAATGTAAAGGAATATTGTAGTCATTACATAGTAAGAACTCAAAATATGTTAGCTGTCATTAGTGTTAATTCTCAATCAGTTTATTAAAGACTTTGATAAATATATCCAAATGTGATGTTGAATTGTTAATATAATTAAAATAAATTTTGTCTGCTGTATAGTATTTTATGATTTTTATGTATTTGTTGGAATATTCCCCAAAATTTATATTGTTCAATATAATTACCCCATCAACTTTTATTTTTGTGGTTTTCTTTTTCAGATAAGCCTTTTTTTCTATTCCTTGATTTTCAAACTCTATTGTCATCATATTTCAGGGTTATATTTTGAAAGATGAAGTTAAGATTTTTCTACCAATATTTTTGAGACTGAATATACTTTTTGTTTTGAATTAATTTACTGAATATTTACATATGTTACTTCTATCTTACTTAATATATTCTTTATAGAATGATTTCAAATACTCCAATGTATTTCTCCACTGCTCTAAGTGTCTTTTCTTCACTCTTTTAATTCCTCCAGTAATTTGGCAATTAATCATAATGTCTTAATATTCCTAAGCTCCTTTTTTTATTATACATATTTCACATTGGATTTTAAATACTCCAATGTATTTCTCCACTGCTCTAAGTGTCTTTTCTTCACTCTTTTAATTCCTCCAGTAATTTGGCAATTAATCATAATGTCTTAATATTCCTAAGTTCCTTTTTTTATTATACATATTTCACATGTTATCAAATCCTAAGTTTATTTGTTACCTTATGAATTAAACTACAAATTTAGAATATTTTAACTTTAATTTGGACCTTCTTCCTCTCCATACTGAGATCCAGACATTTAGTTAAATTTTATTTTCCACCAACTCAATTTTTATGTTAATCACAATTTTGTCTACATCAATTAGCCAATTACTGTGCTCATTCTTGCGTCTTTCATTTATCCTATTCTTTCTTTATGAGTTTAATTTTCTCCTTCCTGAATTTCCTATTATTGAGTTCATCAAAAGCATTTTCAATAAGATCGGCTAGGTAAAATACTGTAGATTGACCATTATTTCTCCATATGCTTTGATACTATTATCTATTGCTACTAACTGGATATTTCATATCAGTCTATATTTCTATATACCATGGAAAAATCTGATTTATGACTTTTCTATGGATAAATATAATTTTATTTTTAGTTCCTAATATTCAGCATTTTAACTATCCCATTTTGGTCTTGTCTGTGATTATTTATCAGTCTGAATGTCTTTTCAATTCTAGAGTATTTCGCCATCATTATCTTTTAAAATACTAAATCCCTCATATTTGTCATTTCTTTCCTTCACAGGCTTCCAAGTGACTTAACTAATGTTTCAATTTTCTATTTCTATATCTAATTGATCGTGTCCTTCCAAAATTATTCACCTTGATTACTGGTTTATGGCTGTTTCTTCAAGAGCATGTTGCCTTTGCCATTGGTAATTTTTTAGTTTATAGGTCCCGGAATAGCTGCCTTTACTAGCTAATGAGTACATTTTTTGTCCTTCTCTCATTGATGAGATAACATTAATGAGGCAATAGGGACCTGCTAACATAATAGCTATTTCAACTCTTGTTCACTGTTATGGCTTTAATTTTCTTTTGCAATTCAGTTCCTAGGGGATTTACATTTTTTCTTTTACTTTTGAATATGGAAGAGGACATGGAAATATATTCATATATATGTTTTCCTTGTTCATTGCTAATTTATACTGATACATTTTGAAGGAGCTATATGTGTAAATCTAAGTTACAATAGATATTTAAAAAGTCTATTTTTGTAACCTAAAATCAGTATTTCAAGTCAAAATAAGTATTCTCTTAATTGTTTTAAGATGATTCTTGAGCAAATTTTGCAGACTAAAATTAAGATTTATGTAGCTTATAAAAATGTAACCTACAGGGAAAGTTCCTGATCATACAATCTGGTTACTGGTGTATGGAAAACATGCTGAAAACTCAAATATACATGTCTTTTTAATTAAATCTTAGTTGGAATATTATGGAATCTTACATTAAGACTTTAGTTTAGAATTTCCTTTCAATGACAGAGCAGAACTTTCCAATGCCTTACTCTCCTAATCAATAAGTATTTGATTTATTTAATAACACGGACGATATAAAGTTTAGTGAGGTGATTTGAGTGTAGCTGGAATAAATCTTTAATGTATGATAAAAATAAATACCTCTAGGAACATTTATATCCAACTACTAATGATTTTTCCATATTGTTGTACTAACTCCCTGAATAATTTTTCATTGAAAAAAAGATTAGTAAAGAAAATAACAACACAGAGCACTTCCTGTGTTACAAACATTCTGGGAAGCAGGAGAGAAGTGAGGGGAGTGAGGTTAAAGAAACTGATGAAATTCTTTGGTCTCTTACCTAAATTTTAGAGTTGACAAAGAACTTTAAGAAACTTTACTAATTGAAATTGTTTCTATTCCTCACTTCCTTTTAGAGGATCCAAAATGTAACTTTTTAAATGTCTGACTGCAGTTATGGACCCATCATGTAGGCAATAAAGGAAAATTTTTTCTAGTAATCCCAGCTGCTAGAGGGAAAGGTGGCAGGCAGACACAGCAGGGTAGGCAGCAGGAAAGCCATCTGCTTCACAGACAGCAATATGTAATTCTCTGGGATTGTTGATTAAACAAGTAGATTAAAGTTTTTTTTCTTTGAGAAAGATCTTCAGAGATCATAAATTCAGTAAATATGTCATTCATTATCCAATGATCCTTTCGTTTTAATTTTACTTTACCTTCTATATTAAATTACTATCTGTTTATCGTACTCTCTCACATATTAGATTTATAGACTCTGCTGTCTTATTTTCATGTGAACTAGGTAATCAGTTATAGACAGTCCATGTCATAGTTTCACTCCTCTCACATAGAAAATTATGTTAGATGATACAAGAATATGTGAAAGATCATAACCTGGAGTTAGTTATCAATGATATACATTACTTACATTGGTTTCCTTTCTGATGACATCATAATTTCATCAAGAATATAAGTAGAAGAAGAGCTAAATTCACAGTAGTCAGTTTGGGTAGAAAGTAGACTAAAGCCCTAACTAAAATCTTTGAGAAGGTTTTCCTGAAGTTCCCTTCCTCATACCCAATAAAAAAGACAGAATTTGGCCCCTTAGCATCCATCCTATAAAAATGATTTAAACTTGATCATTTATAAAAGTGAAGTAAAGAATGGCATGAGTAATTGAAACATAATTTCAAAACTGAATCTGGCCAAAGGATTCATTTTCCTCTTCCAAATATATTTTAGAAGAGCAACAAGCAAGTAACTTGACTGGAATTTGATTAATTTTTCCACTCATTTTCCTTCTCTTTATTTTGCCCAAAGCAGAGGTAATTAATTAAGATAAAATAATATGAGATCAGAAGCAATTAAATTGGTATAAATTTCCTTAATTAAGTCTCTCAAGTTGGCAGTTTTTCACTTTGGCACTTTTTTCCAGATATGGCTGAACAAATTGTCAGATATCTTAAGTAATATGGTATATCTAATATATTTGTTTATATACTGTAGCATTCTACCTTTTGTTAATACAGAATAACTTCATTTCTTGTTAAAATTGTTAGTGAGTTGACTATAAAAGCATACAAGAAAAAATGGAAACTGTTGTTTTTCAAAAAGAAAAGACATGTGAATTCAATTTTGCCTGAAGTGTTGAAGCCCCCAATGTTTGTGATTATTTGCATCCTCATCCAAACAGATGGCATGCTTAAATCCTCCAAGCGCTATCACCTCTTTGCCTTTCCCAGTTTTCTGTCAAAGCAAACAGTAACTCCTGATAGAAAAAAAAAAAGCATAATGAAAAGTACAACAAAGTAAATGATAAACTTAACTTCTCATATTTGGGTCAAAAGTAATCCTTAGTTAATTAAATTATTAAAATACTAAGTGAATTATTTTACTAAAGTAACAAATTTAATAAATGAAACTTTATAAACTAATGGCAATAAAAGGATAGCTGAATGTGGCTCCAGCTTTGGTAGTTTCTGTCACTCATCTCATTTTGGAAAATATTGATTGGAAATATTTTATTATAATCGCAGTTCTTAAACTGAGTTGGATATTGGATCTCATTGAGAATTGTATCAAAGCAGGTGCAGATCTGCTATGATGTCAGCTTATATACACAAGAGTTTCTTGTGCTCTCTTGCTTCCTGCTTCCTTCCCTTGATCACTTCGTTCCTTTCTCTCTCTCTCTCTCTCTCTCTCTCTCTCTCTCTCTCTCTCACACACACACACACACACACACACACACATACTTAATTGCTAAAAATTTTGGGAAATGTTATAGATCTCCTACATTTTATGCTTAAACATTGTTTTAGAATTAGAATATAGGTTAAAGTTTATTGTTTTATTTTTCTTAAGTCCCCTTCCTTCATCAAATTACATCCTATCCCTGGGTCTATATCAGCACATGGTTTTGTCTTTTCATCATTCAAGTTTCAAATGCAACATGATCACCCTATAATCCATTTGTCTAAGTTACCTAAACAGAGTAGACTAGTTCTGTTACCCTATATGCTTTACTCCATTATCCTTTTTACTTGGTTCATGGCATTTTTTGTTACTTGATACTGTCTGTCTTATTATTATTTGTTTTCTTTCTACCCTTACCAGATTATAATTACGTAAGAGAATGAACAATGTCTGTTTTGTTAATTGCTACATCAATAACATCTCTAACAATGCCAAACTCAAGGGAATGTTCAATAAATTCTGGCTGGAAAAAAATGAAAAACTGGATGAATGCTCTTTCTCTACAAACATCAATGAAACTTGTTAGTCATGTAGATTAAATCATTTCTTCATGAATTTTTTTTAAATAAGGATTTCTTTTATAAATTAGTACACCCTCTCCATCTTATTTATATACATATCTGAGCATAGCTTTCTCTCAACCAATCTAAGAGTCAGGTGAATTTTTTAATCAACATCAACAACATAATTTCAGTATTTCAATTGACTGTGGTTACTCTAATGGGATGCTGGCCACTTGAAAAATCATTGTGGAGGCTCCTGGGTGGCTCATTTGGTTAAGCATCAGATTCTTGGTTCTACTCAGGTCATGATTTCATGGTGTTGTGAATTTGAGCCCCATGTCGCACTCCATGCTGACAGTAAATAAGCAAATTAACTTAAAACAATTTTAAATAATAAAAATCATTGTCCATTGATGGGCAAGAAACAAGTACTGCAATGAAACTGAAATATTTGAATCTTATAAATGAAAAATTTAATATATAACCTCTATATCTGAATAAGAATTGTTTGGGCTCTTTTACAACTTTGTAACATTTTTTTCACTAATTATAAGACACTATAATAATGTTTTTACTGCTTTAGTATAATTAGGACAAATATATCTTTGCCTTCCAATTTTCTTGCTAAAACAATGTGGGAATTAATGATATCTTGAGAAATGTATGTTAGGAAGAAAATAACCCTATACATATTACTTTGCACTAAATTTTCTTAGTCTCAAATGACAGCAAACATCAAATAAAGTCTATAAAATAAATTAATGAAGTTGTAAATGAATATCAACAAAAATATTTTCCATTTTACAATCATGTATGGCAAATTCGTTTTCATTATTTATATCTAAAAATCACAGAAAAGGCACTATTAGTAAACTTTAGTCTTCAGAATATTTTCTCATATCATATTTATAAGTGGCAGACACTTGGTTGTTTAATATGCACATATCATGCATTTTTGTAATAGTTTTCAATATACAATAAATTATTCAAAAATATTATTGTACAACTTACAGAGTTTAAGTGATTTAATCTTTTGAAAAAAATCACAAAAATATATCTGTGTGACACATATTTTTCCTTCAGTAGTCAGCATCTTGAATGTTAAGTCAAGAGATTTTAAATAAATTTTTAAATTCATTGTTTTTTTCCATCAAAAAGAAATATACAGCAAAATCAACTTAAATTAAAAACAAGATACTTGATTTTGCCTGAGTTTATTTTAAATACTTAGATTTATCATAGTCCTTAAAGTTACAATCTGGCACAGTTTGGAGACCAAAAATTAAAACTGCTTCCCAGATGTTATTAATCCAAGTATGACATGTCACCATCTACTAATCTGCTTTTTTGAACTAACAAATAGGAATCAGTTCACTAAAATCTATTTTCATAAATGTTAAGACTATTTTTGCTTAGAATTTTAAAAACCATTTGGGCATCTGATTCTAAGTGAAATGTGAATTATGCAAAATATCTAGGAACCATATTTTTGAGATACCCATATGAAAAAGGCAAAAATTGAAAAAGAAACAAAACAACAATTATTATTCTTACTCTACCACCACCACTACCACTACTATTATTAACAGTCACAATGTCAATAACAAATCATACTTACTGAACATCAGGAAATTGTTATACTCTTTTAACCCTTACTTTAAACTTAAAAGCAAACTTTAATTTCCCTCTTTTATGATGAGGAAACCTAAGTTAGAGAAATGAAGTTCCAAGTCAAAGTCATAAATTAGAAAGCTGGAAATTCAGCCTGGGAATTTGGGGATAGCAAAATCAGTTCAGCCTTGGGAGGCAAGGTGGGTTTGCAGGGCCTCCCACCATCAGATGGGAACCAGCATCTACCCCCACTCAACCCCCTCTCCTTTTCTGCTTGATCCCTGGTCCCCGAGGCATCTGACTGATTGATATCAGGAGTGACTTGCCTTCTTATGCTAAAAATATGTGAATTGTACCTGGTGTAAAAACTTGTTATAGGAGTTTCTTCTTTTGTGATTATAGGAGCAAATGTTACATTTCCTGAGAAAACCTGTTTTTCGTCCCCTAGAAAACAGGCTATTGACCGCTGCTCACAGAGACCTAACTCTTGCCTTTGCTATGCTAAAAACTTTGCCTTGTATTTGAACATTAAAGATCCCTTCCTATCCTGTATGATAAACATCTAGTCACCTATTGATAAAGGTTATGCATGAGTCTTTTACCAATCTATGTTCTGGGAAATTTTTACATACCAAAGAATTTGTATCAGAAATTATTGTCTCAGGCAATTGCCACTTCTGTTTTGTACCCCATACATTTTTTTCAATAAATAAAGCTGACTTTCGGGTAAGGGTAGAGACGCCTGCCTGGTGAGCAGAAAGAAGCCAGGACTCTCTCATTCTCTTTTGCCAACGCCGTTCATCCTTCAGGGAGCCCTGGACCTGCTGGAGCTGGACTCTGGCACAGCCTCCAAAAAGAAACGTTTTTATTAACGTGAGTATATTGACCTATTTTTCAGAATATATTTTATTACATTTTTTGCTTTTATCTACATAATTTTGTTTGAAAAATTTGGGAACTAATAGGTTCCAACTCTTAGGCTAGACGACTTCCAGAATCCCTTCACACCTAAGCGTCAAGAGTTTATAGACCCAGCTGCTCTGGGATTAAGCAAATGTTTGCCTGTGCAGACTGCATATCAAGTAAAAGAAACCACATTTCATTAAGCTACCCTCTCTTATTTTTTAAGAATATGTTTGGGTCCCTTACTTTATATATAAGTAACTTTGGTATTTTTCTGGATGAGAGAAAGGGGTCTAAACTTAAAGTGGTGGCAGATACACTTTTCTGAACTTATTAGTTATATGGTCATAAATCACAGGAAGGTACATCATCTCTGTTAAAAATTGGCTACAAATTTGTACTGACAAGCTTATTTATTCTGCTTCTCTTTATTATGTTGCTTCTATTCTTCTAGTCTTCCCCATCATTTATTGTAGATGATTCCTTATGCTGAAAAGGGAGAGGAAGTTGGGAAAACTATAAAATATTATTTTAGAGCAAGGTTTTTTTAAAAAATTAATGACTTAAGCCATCAAAATAGAGAAAACAAAATAAAGCAGAGTTTAGTGTTGCCAATGTTCTCTAAGATTTATTTATTGTATGGGAACAAACTCAGATTGATTATTAAATTTAAAAGGTTAACAATGTATTATCAAATTTTTAGCGGTATAATTGTCTTAATGTGTATGTTTCATCCAGGTGAATTTGTAAGAAAGAGATGCATAAAATTCTATTTTTCAGTTCATTATTATCTAACAATACATAGATACAATGTGTTAATTAAGATTGTGGTATCTGCTATGGTAATAGCATATGCATTTCGGTGGCTTAATACAAATAGAAGTTTATTTCTAGATTTTTAGTCGTCCAGTGTTGGTTTTCCTACTCAAGGGCTGAGAGAGTTTGGTCTAGGATTCATTAATGCACCATAGTTGCTCTGGGAAGGGCTAATGTAGACATCAGAAGGTAAAAGAACATAAAAGAAAGATTGTGAATGGTATCCATGATGCAAGATGGAAGGGATACACCGCATTTCTTTTATGCCGTGAGCTGGAATGCAGCCCCAGGGCCAGAACTAAACACAAGCTTGAAGAAAGACAAGTTTTGAGTCTAGATAGAAGAACAGCATAGTCTAACTGTTAGACAGCAAGATTCTCTTCCCAAATCTCCAATTATGTATATTTTATTTGTTTTTGTTTGTATATAGTGAATTGGAAAGACCTCTGTATGACTTAACCCTTTTTCTCTGTTAAGATTGAGATTAATCAACATAACAATGCCTCCTTTGGGGCTTAAGAGTACTAGAAAATATGCATTTAATATATTGTCAATATATTAGCAATTATATTATCCCAGAAATTTTAATTTCTCAATGATTTTTAGATTTACTTATATTGATTTTTTCTCTTGTTTTCATTTATTTTCTGAAATATTTGAGAAGAATTGCTTCTGAATCAGTAATTTAAATTATATAACCTTTAACTAAATTTGGGTATTATTTGGAGTGCAATTATTCCTGAAAGCCTACTTTAAATGTTACAGGTAATAAAGAGAAAAATAGAACCAAGAGCATTTTGAATAAAAGGTGACAAAGTCTAAAATGAATAAAAGATAAAGAGAGATTTGATATTCAAGAATCCCAGAGAAGAAATTGGTTAACAGGATAATGAGTAACGAAGCTTCCCGTCACTCTATTAAACAGGTGAACTCTTTCTTGAAGCTGTAGCAGAAATAAGGGTTTGAATAATCCTCGTGCATGAGCCGGAGCAGGAAAATAAAGAATCAAAGAGGGAAAAAAAGTACTTTTTCTAAGCGCGTAAATGAATTTCCCAAGAGATTTCAACTTTTCTTAGGAGCAGAATTAGAATAGAAAATAAAAGATTTTGTAAATTGTTGTCTGGAAGGTGGACCACGTTAAAATTTTATAAAACCAAGAAAAGGTCTTCCCCCAAGGAGGATATAAATGAGCTGGTTATTAGAACAGTGTCATTACCCACTTTTAAAAAAGTATTATTAACTGTGTCAAGCTTCTATATATCTAATTTTACTCCTGGGAAGTATCCATTTCTTAGGTTATTTGCATTAATGTACTATTTAATTGGTTTTAGCATATATGTGAACCATCAATTTTAAGTAAAACAAGTTAAACAAAAGAGAGATTAATTCTCATGTTTAATAATAAAATATATATTATAATTTAAAATTAGCAATAATTGTTATTGAGTAAGTGACACCCACTCCTAGCTCCAAGGGAAGAGTCCCCTCCCATACACAGTACCAAAGAGCATAAAGGTGCTGGCCACCAAAGACAGCAGTCTCGGATGTCAGCCTACTGCAGGGTTTGCAGGCATGGGAGTGGCCAAGAAAGACACAACTTACACACACACCAGACGGAACGTGGCTTTACTCACAGCGACAGAAGACAAGACGAAGATCAATTCAGTAGTGAACATAGGACCCCTGTGCCAAGAGTCGGCCTCACAGCCGCGGCAGGGAAAAAGGTCTGACCAACGCTGTGCTGCAGGTGAAGGACCCTATTCCTTCTCCACTGGGAAGAGATAAGGCAGCGGGCTGGCCAGCTGCTAGATGAGTCACACTTAAGCAAACAGAGAAGTGCACATCAAATACGGAACTGGGGGGGGTGGATCTTTCCAGATAAAGTCATATGCTTCACACAGGCTCTACCAGCAATTTCTCTCTGTGGAAGAAAATGACCCAGGCCTCAAACACTCTTTTGCCATCAACATACTCCTTTGCAAGGGTCAACAGATTGAACATGATTGCTTTTCCCAACAATCCACTCCTCTGCCCTTGCAGCAGACAAAGCATCTCAAACCTGGCAAGAATAATAGTGTTGGCAGTAGCGTTGGTTCCTATGATGGGTAGTCTAAATTTAAAGTCTTCTTTTGCATTCATCCAGTTGATTTCTTTTTTTGCCCTTTATTTTGCTAAATTAGGAATACTAATTTAGGTTGGGAAGTCTGGTAAATAATGCTTGCTCAAATAATGTTCATTATTACCACATCTCTAAGATGCCTCTAAAGGCTTGAGGCCTACGTTTTCTCACATCTGAGGATGACACTTCCAGCCAAGTTCAAGACAGGGCTGGCTGTGAGTGGAGGTGTTCCACATGGCAAATTGGCTTTCAATTTACCCTCATAATCTATGCTCAGGAATGCATGGTTTTCCTGAACATGTTACTCAGGCAGACAGGTAGGCAGACTTCCTTCCCCCCAAAGACAGGAAGTACCAGGGAGGTATACAGAAACACTTTGAAAATGCAAAACAAAGCTTCTTAAAGGACTCAATAGGTTTTATCACCCCTATCAAGAGGTAGTGGGTCCCTGTGTTGGGAATTTGTGTGCCAGGGAAACTTGGTTCTCTACACAGAAGAATTCTTATATCTCATGTTTTGAATGTCCTTTTCCACAATTAATTTCTTGCATCATTCACTTAAATTAAGTAAATATGTACCTTTTGCATGTGTCAGTTTCAATTTCTGGAAGTGAAGTCAGTGAAAAGAAGTTGGGCATGGTTCAGTTACCTGGAGGTGGACTGAGGAAGCACAAGGAATGGGAATAAAGAATAGGAGACACTGAATATGAATTTGCTGTGGAAAGATTTTTGGCTTCTCAAGTAACTGCTGTAGGTGCTGAGACTCCCCTCAACTGAGCTTAGAGAAGATTTTCTGAAGGACAAGAAGCTCTGTCCCTTTTCTTCCCAGCCCCATTCCCCCTGCTTGAAGGTTGTTGCTGGAGGTGTTCATTGCCCCACTCATCAGAGAAAAGCCCTAAGAAAGAAAAGCAAAAAGATTCGAGTCTTGAAGGAGATCTAGATGATATTCCGCTTCTGTAAACAAACTAGTCGATCACAGTTATTGTTGGTGTCAGAGAAGAGCTGATGGGATGGGGAAAAAATGACTGTTCCCCTCAATCCCTTTCCATTCATTGCTATCATCCTTTTGTAACTGTGCCCATACCAAACATACTGAAAAGTATGGAAGTTTTTAGTCATTTATACAGTTTTTACTTTGAAGACCAATTATGTGATAGCTCTTGCCAGTAACTTATACAACAAACTCTTCCCATCATATCTAATGTCAACCCATATCCAGAATACTATTTCATATTCACAGATGAATTTAACATCTACTTCATTGTCTTCTTCTTTATTTCTATTTCTATCACTATTATTGCTCTTGTAATAGCTTTATCTCTTCCCACAGATATCCCTTTCCATGGTATACACTTGGCTTCTCATTTAAAAATAAAAAAACTACCTATTCCAATATATCAGTTTCAGTAATCTCATGCCCTGAGGCACCATGTACATAATCATTTACATCACCCTAATTCTATCCATTTCTGTAATTCTTTGAGATATTGATTCACTCAGTTTATTACCTTCATTGTCATTCTTTGGCCAGTCATCCCCTTCAAATACTCAATTTAAAATTTACTTTATACTTTTACATTAAAAAATGTTTACTTTTTAGTTTTTGAGAGAAAGAGACAGAGATCAAGCAAGGAAAGGGCAGAAAGAGAGGGAGACAGAGTCTAAAGCAGGCTCCAGGCTCTGAGCTGTCAGCACAGAGCCCGACATGAGGCTTGAACTCCTGAACCAAGAGACCGCATGACCTGAGCTGAGCTGAAGTTGGACTCTTAACCAACAGAGCCACCCACGTGCTTCAGTATTTTTTTTTTTTTTTTTTGTCTTTTGACATCCTTCACCCTCAGTTTTTTTTGTGTGTTTTTTTTATGGTCTGTTCTTACAACAGTTCTTGTGTTCTCACTTTTAAATATTCCTATATGCTCTATCCACTTCTTTTCTTATTATACTCACTTACTGATAATAAATCCAAATTAAGCCCCAAGTATCCTCATAATGTTTGCCTGAACTGAAAGAATTAAATGTTGAAGCAAAAAATAACACAGTAGTCCTGATATTCTCATTTTATGACCAGGATGCTGAAACTTAACGTATATATATTTTTTCATTTTAATTCAGCTTTCCCATTTTCCTTTTTGACCAGTTTATCTTTCTCTTTTTCTAAAAATTTGTAATGGACTCTCCTTCTCCCATAATGTCACCCTTTTAGAGAAAATAAAGAATAAATTAAATAGATACTCCGTTTCTGAGGAGCAAGGTATAAAATGACCTGTCTATACTCCTATTTTCTAGTTTCTTTCATATGAATAGGCTTTATATCCCTGCCCCTTTTAAATGAAAATCAGTTCATTAGTGCCTGGATTCCAACTGTTCTTGCTTTATTTTTCTTGAATTACTTATTCCTGTCTCCCACATGGATTGTTGTCATCATTCAACATGCTCTAGTATGTTTCATTTTGAAGGAAAGAAAGAGAATTAAATCAATAGTTATCTCTGATCCTATGCCCACTTCTAGCCATTTTTATTTCTCTGCCATTGTTGACAGAAGTATCAGTTGGAAAATTTCTCTTTAATCACTGACTTCTGTATTTAACTTTCACTGATTTTAGCATTAGGTAAGTAGGCTTTTCTCTTCCAATGAAGCAGCTCTTTCAAAGTCATCAAAAACTAAAATGCTGTAGGCCTATTGGCTGGAAGATATAATATTAATTATAGTCAAATAGGGCTGCATCAAGGGGCTCAATTGGTTTGGCATCTGACTCTTGATTTAGACTCAGGTCATGATCTCATGGTTTATGGGTTTAAGCCCTGTGTCAGGCTCTGTGCTGACAGCACAAAGCCTGCTTGGAATTCTCTCTCTCCCTAGCTCTCTCACTCTCTCTTTGCCCCTCCTCTGCTTATGTGCATGTGTACTCTCTCTCTTTTTCTCTCAAAATAAGTAAACAAAAAAAATTGTTGCTAAATAACTATGAAATAGATTTTAAAGATAAATATGCATTTTTGGTTCTTCCTAGCAATAGTCCTAAAATTGATGGTTATTTTAAGGAACAAAATTATATAAACATTAAAATTCAAATGTACATAAATGTGCATTCATAAGATATGAAATCTAAGTACATTTGATTAAAAACAATATTGCATTTCTACACTGACTCATCAGGTAGTCATGGGAAATTCATATAATTAAAAATTCTGACTTATTAATAGGACACCAGAATGTAATTGATCAAAATACAATTTTAACGGTTATCTTAAACTTGAAATGATAGTCATTTTCTTGTTTTTTGTTTGTTAGTTTCATTCAGTTTTTTATTAGCTATGTAGTCCTCAAATACTAAATATTCTCCTTGGTTATTTTGGAAATCTATCATAAATTTATCAAAAAGGAACATATTTCCCTCTACATCTTCTAAAATGAGATATTAATACTGTATATTATCTAAGATTTTAATTTGAATTATTTTAATACTTGGAAGAGCATTAAAATTTTTCTTGTCCAGATACATTTATGTGTGTTTAACTATTGCAAAGTGATTTTCTTACAGAATTGGTTGTACTGTATGCACATACAATGAAATTTCTTAAAATAAGATAGTGTACATTTTTCAAAAAGTGTTATGCAGGAAACTTAGAAATATCAGGTTAACACTTTGATGCCATGTATAATAAATTTTCTTTAATAAGAGATTTACATGTTAACCTTTTAAAAAGATATATAACAAAGGACTACACAGAGATAAAATATTACTGCATAGAATTTCTTTATGTTCTTAAAAATTATTGGACACGCACAATATACTACGTTGACTAATGTGTACCTGTCTTTGGAGCATCAAATATAAATTTACTTAATTGCTTAAATATACATCATTACCAAATGGAGTAGAAATCATAAAGACATAAAGAAGGTTATACACCTTTGTAAGATAAACAGAAACTGTTTAACATATCATTGTTGAAAATTGAAGGGACTTTCTTTGTAGCAGTATGTAAAATCCTATATTTTAAAATTATTTTCACAGAATGGACTGATATTTTGAATTTCATATATTTATAGTACTGACATATACAACATTTTTATCCCTTTTGGTTTAGAGTGGTAGAATAACATGAATTTCAAATAATCTTTGACATAAGGATAGGATGTTAAATGATCTAGCTGCCATCCGAATGAGAAAAGAAGCAAACATGTGAACATGCTGATAGCGACTTTTCTGCGTCTGATCCTTTATGGATGAGTCAGTTCTTTTCCAAACTGATTACTCTGTCATTCGCTGGAGCCTATCTTGTCTGGGGCTGTCATGCTTGGTCTTTGACATTAACAATAAGATTAGGGCCAGCACTGATTGTCACAACAGCAACCGGAGCCTGGAAAGATAGTAGGGAGCTTGCTCTGATACAATTACATTTAAAAGGAGACCAGTAAATCCCTACTTCCAGTCATTCTCCAACTATACCCAGGGTAAAAAGACTGCTGAATTTTTATGCACTTTAACTTCGGAGGGTAAATGGCATAAACAATATAGCCTAACAATTATTACATTATTTGTTGATACAATTAATGCATCTCTGTTTTGGTGATGAAAATCTCTGTAGAAAAATTTACACCGACTATAAGTAAAAAATAATCTGAGATTGTTTAATCTTCCCTTTGCACCCGGCAATACATAATTTCTGAGCATGAAAGGGTGTTAAGTTTTTACTTTTTCATTCTCATTTTCTTATTAATTTGACTAGTGTTTGCATCAGATAAAAAATCATTTTTAGGGGTGCCTGGGTGAGCACCTGACTCTTGTTTCAGCTCAGGTCATGATCTCATGGTTTGTGGGTTTGAACCCCACATCATTCTCCGTGCTGATGGCCAGAGCCTGTTTGCAATTCTGTCTCTCTCTGTCTCTGCCCTTCCTCTGCTCACTCTATCTCTCTCTCTCAAAATAAATAAATAATTAGGCATTAAAAAAATAAATAATGAAAATGAAATAATTGTTAGAAAATCAACAGTAATGAAAGATCTGCTTTTAAGAAAATATGTTTTCCTCATATTTTAGCTCAAGTCTACATATGCTTTGGAGCAATTTTTATACTTTACATTCATATTCTTTATATTAATAAAGTAAGCTTTCTTACTAGTATGTATATTAACTGGAAATAATTGTATTACTTAAGGTTGAGATTTTCTGATAAGAGATAATGAATTATAGGAGACATGGCATGAAGGTCTTAAGAAAAGATGAGATCTTTCAAGAAACAGTATTATAAAAGAATAATCGTTGTTTCCTGTTCTCTGGCAAATTACCACACACTTAGAGACTTAAACCCGCACATTTATTGTCTCTTGGTATCTTTGGTTCAGGAGTCCAGGCTCAGCTCACCTGGCACCTCTGCTCAAGGTCTCACAAATTTTCAGTCATGATTTTGACTGAGCTATGTTCCTCTTCAGAGGTGGGGCTGGCAGGAATCTGCTTCCAGTATCACTTAAGTAATGGGAGAATTTGTCCTCTGGCAGCCTTAGGGGGATTTCCCTGCTGGCTAGAAGCCTGGAGTCACCTCCTAGAAGCCACCCATTGCTCCTTGTCATAGGGTCCTCTCACGGACCCTTTGCAATATGGCAGCATGCTATTTCCAAGCTGGCCAGAGAGGGTGTCTCAGTCCAGCCTCCAAATATTGAGTCTTACGTAATGGAACCTGATCAAAGGAGTAACATCCTATTCTATTCATTAGAAACAGTTTATAGGTTCCACCCTAACTCAGGGGTATGATCCATTGAGAATCAGCTTAAGGCATATGCTACTTTATAATAATTATTTAATATTTATAAATAATGTAATAATAAAATATTATAATAATTATTTGTAATAATAATTAAGAAGTAGTTTTGTTTCATTAAAAGTGAGTATGACTTAAAATTATAAGAAAGTTTAACACGGACACCTGGGTGGCTCAGTCTGCCGGAGCCGCTCAAACTGCCCGCAGTTTGAAGAACTTTGCAGAGACTTTTATTGGTTCTTTTCTTCCTTCTTCCTTCCCCCTCCCCGCTGCTTGCTCCCCCATATATACCTGCCGCCCAGGCTGCGCGGCGGCTCATGATAGGCTGGCAGAGGCAGGGCTGACCCATTCCATGGCCTCGCATTGGTCGCTCACTCTTCGAGGTATCTGGCCGGGGGGCGGGAGCACTAGAGGCCGGCAGGGCAGGCCGTACCTCGCCATGTGCTCGGGCAGGGTCTTGCATCCGCCTCCTACATCAGTCAGTTAAGTGGCCGGCTTCAGCTCACGTCATGATCTTGCCAGTTTGTGAGTTCGAGCCCCACCTCAGGTTACTTGCTACCAGCTTGGAACCTGCTTCAGATTCTTTGTCTCCCTCAGTCTGCCCTTCCTCCACTCACACTCCACCTCTCTCAACAATAAATACACGTTTTCAAAAAGAAAGATTAGCAGATAGATAAGACAGTTCAGTTGTACTCAGGATATGAATGAGATTTTAGAACAGAAGAATATCTAGTTCAGGGAATTTCAGAGAGTGAAATTCAGCCATACTTTATAGTTGGAAGTTTGTGTGTTCAAGAAAAGAGTATTTTAAACATAAAGCATTACATCTTTAAGGAGAAATTTTACTTTATTCTATTTGCTCTTTCAGATTGACTCTTTCCTTCTCTGCCATGCTCTATGCCTGGGAAGGCTAAACTTGATTAACTGCATCAGTGTATGCATTGGCTTCCACTTGCATGTGTTAAAAGGACACACATGAAAAAGATCAAAGTGGAGAAAGTGAAATAGAAATAATAATTTTTAAAATAATAATTTTAAATCCCCAAACTCCTAACTCTCAGCTGCTACTTTTCTTGTTTCACAGTGACCACTCTCTCTGCCTCTACAGGACAGGGGTTAGTTTTCTGGGGTCATTATCTGTTCCCTAAGCCCTGATTAATTTCCCACCTCTTTATAAATGGTTCTGACAGGGGACAAGATTTTTGGATTAGACTGTTTATTACTCACAGAGCTTCTTGGATTCAATTCTCTCTTCTTCAGTTTTCCATGGGTGACATGATAAAAGCCAGACATTTGCCTGTTCATGCAGTGGGACTGCACCACAGGAGAGGAATCCTGAAATTATAAGGCTCAGAGTTTATATATGGTGCTTGGCATACCAGCCAATCTCCCTTCAGGAGAGGGGAATGAAGACAAACAATCTGCTGGGAGGAGCAGTGAAAGTGAAAAGATGAATTTTCCTAATATGTAAGATAATGGTTCTGAGGGAGATAAGTATATAAATGTCAATAGAAGACTACATAATTCACTTTTAGGCAACCAACTTGAGCACTGGAAACCTGAGCAAGGTAGAAGACTCACAGTGACTCCCAACCCCCTGACTGAATACAAACAGGCCCATTAGATGACCCACTTCAAAATATCATAAGCCCTCGCTGACCCAGGGGTTACTTACACGCAGACACAGGGGTCTAAAAAGGAAAATTTCATACGTGCCCATATCTCCTTACCTTCCCCCTTTAAACTACAGCCCCCACCACAGCCTCCTGGCAGAGAGTCTGCCCATCATTGTTCTCCCTACTGTTCCCTTCATTGTGTTCAATAAACCTTTTTTGTTCAGCCTTGGGTGAATTCTTTCACCACCCACACTACTGACCTCCACCTGACTGAGTCACCCCACATTTGGTTTTTCCATCCAGTGGAGGACCCCACATTTGGATCATATGGGGAGCCTCTGTGGATCTACCCACAATAATATCTCATTTCCAAGGCATATTTGCTATTTAATCATTATTTAGCAATATTTTCCCATGCTCTTAGGAGAGAGTAGTTATAAAGGTTTGTCTTCTGACCCTATTTATTCAGTTTTTAGCATTTACCCAATTTCTATTCCCTACTGGGACCTGGTCTGATACAGCTAACACGTAGACTTTAACCCATATAACATGGCTGTACAACTTTCACCCACATAAAGACTGAATTGTTAACTACTCTGGTATATGCCCTGAATTAATGCATATTGTTCTGTTGCCTGCAACAAAGGAACTACTCACTTATTTTTTTCTGTCTGGTACACTAGCAAGGCTCTGCAATTGAATTAGCATTTTCGACATCTTTCCTACAAAAAAAGTCTGGAAAATATCAGCATAAGAAGAAATATAAATAATTTAGAAACAATAGTATAGTTCTTCACTTAAAGTGATGGATGACTAAGTGGCCTCAGCATTCCTTCATGATTCCTCAAAACTGTATTCAAACCAGACGCAAAGACATCTTCTTATTCTCTAATCTAATCTGTTTGTTCCAGGCAAATTTTTTCCAGTTCACTGTACTATGTCTTTACCTAAACTATAATAGGAACAGAAAAATTCTTTTCCAAATAAAAATAATATGGAATTTATCTGTTTACAACTATTGGATATGAAGGTGTAAATGAATAGTAATAAAAATAGCATTAACCATTTTTCTGTTCTTTGGAAAATCTTTGCTAGATTACTTTTCCAATTTCATCTTTCCAGGCACATGGAGTAATACTTTTCACAGCCTCACTTGTCTTAAATTGGGGCCTTAAAATTAGGTTTTGTCTAATGCAGTGTGGTTGTAATTGATGCATGTCACCTCTAGACTTGTTCCACAAAAACACCTTGTTATATATTCAAGTGTTCTTCAGTAAGCTCTTCACTGGGGCAGTGTCAAGAGCTGGGTGTTGACTGAGTCCCTAGGTCAACACTTGGAGAATATTTACCAAATAGAGTTTCTCAATGACAGTGAATTATGATATCAGTTAGAAAAAAATATATATGCATATACACATGTAGATATCACACACACACACACACACACACACACACACACACACACTGTTACACTCATACTGTGAAGCCACTGAGATTTGGAAGTTGCCTTTGCAGAACAAATATATTAACTAATCACAACATTTCCTTCCACTACCCTCCATTTAATAAAACAAAAAGAAATGCATTGGTAAAAATAGTAAATTAATTGTAGACATAAAAAGACCTCTGAATCTACATCATCATCATCATCATCATCATCATCATCATCATCATCACATAGTTGGCCTCCCAAGTAGTCAAATACTTAACCTAAGAATATCATATGTGCTTTGAAGCAATTTTAAAAACTGGAAAATCCAGTGTCATTCTAGATAAGGTTACTGAGCTATCTTGAGATGAATAGTCCAAACTGACTCTAAATGATTCTATACGATCCACAGAGCTAACTAGCCATTTTAAAATGGGTTACATTTAATTTTTCCTCATCAATAGATTTCTTACTCTTGGCATTCCTTCATAAGTGCTTTAATTTTATTTTTCTCTTTTTTCATAATGAAAAAATCAAACCATCAGAAATATAATAAAATTCAAAGTCTTTTTTGCTTTTATTTTTTAATAGTTTATTGTCAAATTGGTTTCCATATAACACCCAGTGCTCTCCCTACAAGTGCCCTCCTCCATCATCACCTCCTCCCTTCCTCTCGCCCCCTCCCCCGTCAGTCCTTAGTTTCTTTTTCAGTATTCAATAGTCTCTCATCTTTTGCAGCCCTCTCTCTTCCCAACTCTCTTTCCCCCTTCCCCTCAATGTTCATAGTGGCACTTTCTACAATAGCCAAATCTTTTTTGCTTTTATAAGAAAATAATTTTTATATTTTTAAAAATTTTTTTGAGGGAGAGAGAGAGGATGAAAGTGAGGGAGGGCAGAGGGAGAGGGAGGGACAGAATCCCAAGTGTGTTCCATGCTCAGCACAGGGCCCAATGTGGGGTTCAGTCTCACAATTGTGAGATCATGACCTGAGCCGAAATCAGAAGTCAGATGTGTAATGTACTGAGCCAGCCAGGCACCCCAGGAAAATAAAATTTCTAGTTATATATGAACCATTAAACTAAAGGCTCTACCTCCCTGAAGTAGTTAAATATCTGTAATTCTCAAGTGTGTTAAATGATAAAGTTCCAATCAGCAACTGTTATCCTTGATTTTTGTATGAAAGTCAATGACTTTTGGAAAAATAAAGTCCTAATACAAACAGACAATTACAGCAATTAGTGAACTATATGTTCCAATTAGAAGAGAAAGAAGTGGATGTGGGATCTTAGCAGATACACAAAACATCATCAAAATTGAAATATTGGATGTTTATTGATGGGGATATAGTATGTTGACTGGATTAATGAGCAAGGATTCTACATAAACTAGTGAAAAATAAAAGTCAAAAAAATTTAAGTGGTTTAAAGGAAAACTATTTTATGCCAAGATACTTTATTAGACTGTGATGGGGTTTTCTGAAAAACATGCAACATCATTATTCAAATCCTATGAAGATAGACAAGAAAAACACTTCTAAATAATTCTCTACTTATTGCCCTATCCAATTGCTATTGACAACAGTATTATTCTGAGTGATGCTCTGACAGAAGGCTTTGAATAGGCTTTTCCCCTTTCTTTAGAGACATCATTGACATTTTACCCACTTTGTAGACATAATTAATTATCCCTCCCAAATAAATGAGGTTAAGTGTGTTTTTGTTTTAAAGATTACTTTAATCTCTTTCCCAATGATTGTGGGAAGTTTGGGGAAAAGTTCTTAGGAAAACAAAATGCTAGTCATTGAATAATTATGATTGATAAAGTCACTTTGGAATTCATATATAATTTTAAATTATATATCTCTTCATCTAGAGATTGTAAAGCTCTGTTTGTCACTATACATTCGGAATATTTTTAGATATCCCCTCCTATTATTTCTGGTAAGGTAAAGAACCTCTGAGCATATACCTGAGTGAGGGTATATGCCTAGTAGAAATCTGGAGTGAGAACATTCTATAAGAAAATAATAGGGATTGGATGTCTTAAAGTAATACTGAGGTAGGTACCTTTCCAGGATTGCTTCCAAGAACTGGAAAGACAAACCAACAAAAAGCAGAACAGAGTAGTTAGAACAAAGTGAGTGGGTGGGTGAGTCAGAAGATAAGGTAGGATCAGCTCAGATATCAGCTTCCAAATCATGGTAAGGATTTTGGAATTTATTCTAAGATAGAAATGTTGGAAAGATTTGATACACTTGAAGGATTCCTCTGATTTCTGTATGAAAAGATCTATGGTAGGAAGAATTTTTGGAAGGTGGCTACATCCAGAGGAGAGATGATTGTTCTTGGGACTAACTTGGTTAGTCTGGTGAAGGTGGAGTGAGAAAAGCTTGGAATCTTGATATCAAAGGAAGACGTGAGGCAGTTCCCCAATGGACTAAGCATGGATGTGAGAGACATAAGAAAGATACCAATTTTGTGGGTTTTGCCTGAGACCTGGATGAATGGAATTAAAATAACTGAGATGGAAAAATTGGAGTAAAGGTAGGTGAGGCAGAGCAAGTATGGAATGCAATAAAAAGTTGTCTCTGGACATGTTCATTTTATCAGGCATGCAAATTGCTTGACAATAATGGAATATTAGGCATGGAATTATTTGATAGGCAGTGGAAACCGGGATTTAGAAAAATGTTCAAAGCTGGAAATTTGAATTTTGTAGTCATCACCGTATAAATGCTATTTAAATACATCAGTAAAGATCATATCAGCTTGAAAGTGACTATAGATAGAATGGAGAAGTGTGAGAACTAACCCCCTATTTCAAGATGGGAATATGAAAAGGAATATCCAGTGGTGTAGGAGTAAACTGCCAGAGAAGGCATTCTCTTCTGATTGCTTCTATTTCCTTAGTAAAATGAGAAACAAGCAAGCAGCTCAAAGCGTATGCCAGGAAAGAGCACTAAAGATTTAGTGAAGTGAAACGTGTATGAAATATTGGAGAATAGTAGAGTACAGTGATTAAGGAAATGTAAAATGATGGGCAGTCAGCACTGAGATGCACCTGAGGCTTGTGAAATAAATTTAAAATTAGCATAGTTTAGTGTTTGTCACCAGCCTGTCCAACTACTTGGTATCAGAGAAAGAAAGAGTAGGAACTTGAAATTTAAACTTTGTTGGTGTTTTGCCTAAAACATTTGACAGAACAAGGGATATGCTATTTGACTATATATTTGAATGAGTAATTAGAGTAGTGGTTAGTGAGAGAAGAAAATGAGAGGGGTGGAGAGGTGTAGGATGAAGGGTGACAGGAGAGGGGGATGGGAAGAGATGGTAAAGACAACGGCTTTGAAGCCCTGGAAGAAGTCAAAATTTTTAAACTGGGATTCTGTAGTGAGTGAGTTGGAAAGTTAAGATGTGGTATTCTGAACGTCAGATACTGGGCACAGAAATTTTGAAGAGATTGCAGATGTCAAAATCTTCTATTGTTTACCCATCTGAGTGGACCACTGAATGGATGGAAACATAAGGCAATTAAAGGAAAGACATCTTGGACATGAAAAATTAAGATATCAAATGAAAAATGAAAACATCTATAGAGAGTGGGTATCTCAGTAACAATGGCGGAATTAATGGTTGGGAAGAAATGTGATCTACATCTTAAAATCTTCAATACTAGCAGTGGTAGAAATAACTGGGCTTCGGGGTAGAATAGTTTCATACCATGTACTTCAAAGTGAGTAGATGAGTTTAGAAATCAGGAGAAATAAACTGAAATGTCAGTAAAGGGTCATTACTGACTGAGTGGCTCAGTCAGTTGAACGCTGACTCATTTTCAGTTCAGTTCCTGACCTCACAGTTCGGGAGTTTGAGCCCTGAGTCACGCTGACAGTGTGGAGCCTGCTTCGGATTCTCTCTCTCTGACCCTCTCCTGCTCATGCTCTCTCTCTGTCTCTCTATCTCTCTGTCTCAAAATAAATAAATTTAAAAAAATAAATGTCACTAAAGATTAAGGAGGACCCTTATTCCATCACCAGGCTTTACCATATGTGAAGTATGGGAGAAAAGAAACAATAGCAGAGGACTTATGGAGGTCCCATAGAACACACTAATGTTAAGTGACAGTCAGGTTTTTAGGTTGAGAAACCCAAATAGAAATAAAGTGGCAGGAACATAAGAAACTTATTAAGGATATAGGACATTTTGCTGCTTATGGAATTCAGGAGGATAATGGAAGTCTCAATATTAACTTTGTAGGATGTAACATTGGGCCAAATTAAAAAGTATACAGGACTATATACAGATAAGAGTAGTTCCAGTCTTGCATTTCTTATAGGGACCAAGATAAATAGAGATATAAGACATGATGGGGTTAGTCTTGATGATTTCTAGAAGAGATGTGAATAATCAGTTAATATTAAGGCTTCTTTTTTGGAACTAGTATCTCAGGCTATGTTTAGTAATGAGGCTGGACATTAAGGGAAAAGGGAAAGGGTATTTCTAAGAGAATGCACTGGGGGCTCATTCTTCAATTTTGAGGAAGATGATAATAAGGCAAAGGTTGCTGTTCAAAATCAAAAAGGAAAAAAAATAAATGAGTTAGATTTTGAAAAATAAGCAAATAAGTAATTTCAGATAACTAGTGAAATGACTAGGAGATGTGAGTAGTTATATGTCAAAATTTAATGTAAAATTGATTTATTTTGTTTTGTTATGTTAGTCTTGGAATATTCCCCCAAAATGGAAGACTATGTATATCTCTTTTTTCTCTTTTTTCCTTTTTACTACCTTTCATTAGCTCTTAAGTTTCTATAATGTGCCAGATCCATGGCAAAGCCAATGAGTGGTGTAAGATAGAATACATTTTCATTTTTTGTTTTAAATTGGAAGTTTATACTTCTTAATCTCCTTTATCTGTTTTGCCCATCACTCAAAAGTTTTCACATTTTTAAAGATATTCTTCTGGACATCAGATAGTGATGTGAACCAGGACTGTAATTCTAGCCTACAACACATGTAAATTCGACTGGTGCATCACCTATGGAAGGGGAGGAGGTGGCCCCTGTATTAATTTGGCCCAAGAAAATGAAGTAAGATTTTATCTGTCTCGGCAGTGGAAGACAGGCTGCATGTATATAGGGTTTTATTTGGTGTTTAGAAGAGGTAACGGTAAGATGAAGCAAATGAGAGGAAGAAAAGTAATTTGTCCAAATTTGCCTCAGACAAGCTCTTCTCTTTGTTAAGGAACTTTTTGCAGAGTTTTATCTTTGAGAAATACATTTGTAGGAAAATAGTCATATAATTTTTTCCCTTGATGATTTTGCTTTCTCATAGACTAGTATATTGACATAATAAGTCCTTGTTAAACATGTTTCTACAGCTAATTCTGTAATGTTAGCACAATTTTAATGAAGACATGGAGTACAGCATATAAAAGTAATTTTTCCCCTGGCCCCACATTCAGGAAATTCTGGATTGGTGCACTACTAGGCACAGAGCAAACACTTGACCTGCCTATAAACTAATTTTTTTGAGAGAGTGAGAAAAAAGGAACAGGGAAGGAGAAGAGAGAGAGGTAGAGAGAGACTCTTAAGCAGGCTCCATGCTGGGCAAAGCTTGATCTCACACTGGTTGAGATCATGACCTGAGCTGAAACCAAGAGTCCGATGTTTAACTGACTGAGTCACCCAGGTGCCCCTGTAAATTATTTTTTTAACCTAAATTTCATCAAAGATCATTATATCAGTCCTTTTTACTTTATTGATAAATAAATAAATAACATTCACAAATAACATTTTCAATAACATTGTTTTCATATAAGCATCATTTTTCAGGTCAAAATTGATATCAAAATTATAAAAACTGACACATATTTGAGATTACTAATGTCCAATAAAATAATTACCATTTAGTTTTTCAATGTGTCTCCCATTACTTACTACACTAACAAAAAAAATGCATTCATGTATGTATGTTTTAACGTAATATAAGGAGAAAATTAATATTTTTCTGTTTCAATATATAATAATTTGCAGAAGCAATTGTTTGCAATAAAATTTTGCCAGTTTTAAAAATCCACATAAAAGTCAAGAAAATTATATCTTAAGCACATTTTATTTCCAAATTTTGTTCATCATTTTAATTAATATCAGGCTAAAGGATAATGAATACTTCTTAAGAAATTCCATTTTCTACAATTCCAAGTTACTTTGGGAAAAAAATCTAAACCAAGTCTCCAAAGTTATATTGCCTCCTGAAAACTTATTTTATTTTCCAAACACTGAATCCGAATTGGGTCCTTTAACCTATATTTGTTAAATTCATTTGATTCCAGTTACATCTAATTTGCATATATTATTTTTATCTTTTCTAAACAGTAGCCAAGTAACACTGCCTGAATCAGCACAAGTGCCCTTTATTATATTACAGTGTGGTTTCTAATTTTCTCTCTTTGCTAATCATATTTCTGCACAGAATATTAGCTATCAACTATTTTCCTAACTCAAAGTTCTAAAGCCTATTAATCTGAGACAAGGGGACCAGGAAGCCATTGTCCATAAAAGAGTTATAGTCTTTTCTGTACAAAGAGCTAACAAACACTGAAAATCAAGTGGAAAATAGCAGAACATGGGGACAAAACAAGTGTTCCTGAAAACTCATAGCATGAATTTCAAAAAGCTATAATCATAGAAATGGAAATCCCTTTCAATACTGCATAAGCAGTGACACAAGAATTCATCAGTTTTAAAATGGGATTTGGAAAAAAGTCAGGAAATGACAGTAAAAAGTTAATCAAAGATGCAGATTTGAAGGGAAAAAAGCTTGAGGAAATTTTGACTGGTGAAAAATGTTGGATTCCACTTTAATTTCCTTAATTCTTTTTGGATAATTTACAGTTTCTCTTACTTCAATTTTGCAACTTTATAATTTTTCTAGATATGTACCATTTCATATTGGCTTCCAAAGGTTTTTCATATATGACTGTTGCATGTTTTCTTTTGTTTTTCATCTATCTACTGATTTTCAGTGTTTTATTTTTCCTTTCTATACCTTGTTACCTTTTTTAATTTAAAGTTTACTTATTTATTTTCAGAGGGAGAGAATACGTGCATATGCGCGCAGGGGAAGGGCAGAGAGAGTCAGACAGAGAGAATCTTACGCAAGCTCCATGCCCGGACCGGAGCTCCACATAGGGCTCTATCTCATGATGATGAGATCATGACCTGAGCCAAAATCAGGAATCAAGTGGCAAACAACTGAACCATCATGGTTCCTCTATATCTTGTTACTTTTAAAATATTTTTCTTGTTTCATGTGGCTAAAGTTGTTAATTTATTCATCATTTTCCAAGAATCATATTTATGTTTTATTAAGTTACTCCATTATTTTTCTATTCCAATCTTCAAAGATTTTGTTCTTATTTTTATCATTTTTTCCATCTTGTTATATGGCTTCATTCTATTGTTCAGTCTTTTTGAGTTAAATACATACCCATTTTTAAAAAATATTTTCTTAATTTCTGATAAAAATAACTAAAATTTTAAAGAATTGACACTTTATCACATGGGATGGTTTTGTGGTGTCTTAATTGACCCGACATTTTAGTTATTTTGTAATTTTCTGATGATTTCTTGCTTAGCAGAAGAGATTTTCACAATACACATTTAATTTTAAGATTATGTTTTTAAAAAATTATCGGTTTTTAACTTAATCAAAATTACTATCGGGAGACTATAAGCTTGTATGGATTTTCTTTTCTTTTTGTAAATATTTATTTATTTTGAAGGAGAGAGAGTGCGAACAGGGGGAGGGGTGAAGAGAGGAGAGAGAGAATTTTTCCACGGAAAGAAGAGGGAGCAGGTCCCTGTTGAAAGTGAACAGTGAGAGCATGACCTGAGCTGAAATCAAGAGTCAGAGTCAGATGCTTAACCAACTGAGCCACTCAGGTGCTCCTAACCCTGTAGGGATATTTCAAGGCTCCTTCAAGACCTAATATGTTTGACTTTTAAAAAAAATTTGCATTTATGATACAAATATTACATTTATATTTTTTGTTTTCTTATATATATTCCATTGCATTTTGCCTGGATTATGTACATACAATGTGGATACTTGTTATAAAACATTGTGGAGTGAATTAGCTATGAAATACAGTAGTTTAGAAAATTACTTTGTATACTAATGAACACACTTATAAAAATGTGTTATATATAAGTAGATATAAATATAGATATAGATGGAGATAGAGATAGAGATAGAGGAGGTATAGGTATAGATTATGTGTACTATGGATGTGTCCGTAGGTAGAACTTGATCTCACATGTATGAGTTTCCATTGACACAGTACCACTTAAATAGAGGGCTGCTCTCCACCTTTCTCTTTCCACACATGAAAGTTTACATTACAGATATAAAAGAAAATTAGATTAGCAAACAGATTAAAAATACAGTAAAAATATTAGAGGAACAGTTACTGGATGGACTGTCACAATCTGTTAAGATTATTTTACAAATAAGAGATCAAAAACTCAGAAATTTAAAACCAAATTCAAGTCTGCCTAAACAATAAGTATTCAAAGCAGGAATCCAATGGCTATACATTTTATTTTACATACATCAAGGGATGCACTAATATTTTAACAACGCTTTAGTCTTTCTTCTGGTTATAAATAGATGTGCTTGGTCCTGTGTATATATGTATGTGTATCTGTGTAAATCATTGCTCAAAATATTTTATAAACTGGAATGCCTGTGTGGCTCAGTTGGCTAAGCGTCAGACTTCTGCTCAGGTCATGATCTCACGTTTGTGGGTTCGAGCCCTGCATCGGCCTCTGTGCTGACAGCTCAGAGCCTGGAACCTGCTTCAGATTCTGTCTCCTCTCTCTCTGCCCTTCCCCCACACTCTCTCTCTCTCTCTCTCTCTCTCTCTCAAAAATAAAAAAAAAATAAAAGACATAAAAAACTTGTAAGAAAATATATTTTTATATACCGATTCTTTAGTGAAGATTCATTTACTTTTCTACTCTTTAGATACTGTGAGCCTAGACCCGAGGGACAAAATTGACAACTGAAGAAGTCAAGATTCATTTCACCAAAATGTGTGATGACTTAGGCTTCTAAGCTCACGAGGTCACAAATCCAAGACCTCAAAATCTTTTGAAAAAAATTTTACCACACTTTAACCACTTTTTTCACCTTAGTTATTTTATTTGTACAAAATCTCACCACTTATGTAATTACTTTATAGTTAATATTAGATCTTTATGCTAAATCTAGTAACTTAAAGTACTTAATTTAAATCCATTTTTGTGTAAAAGTCTGTACCATATTAATTTGACAAAGAATTATTAGTTGAAAAACAATTATGAAAATTTGACAATACAGTTACTCTGAAATATATTAGTTGCAACATAAGGTTATATATATTAATATAAATAGCTACTATTGACACATGTCCTCTAAAGGATAAATAATTTTTACTAAAGAATTAGTTAATAGTTGAAAAAACAAAGATATTTATATTTTATTCTAGTAATTATGTCACCTAACATTTAGACTTATAAGTTATGAAACATATTTTTATATCCCATACTGCCTATTGTAGAAAATTCCAAGCTTTTTTGAAATGTTTTTCAGCATTAAAATATTACTATGGTAACAAAAAGAATTGCTGAGAAAATCATAATTATATTTTTGAATTAAATATTTATAGATAATGCAAATTCATTCCAAAGAATTCAAGGGCACTGTTAATAGAAACTGAAGTAGAAAAGAGAATGATATTTCATAAACCTCACCTGGGATTCTTTTATGTATATAAAGTACAATTTCAATAGCTATTTAGATCTCAAACTCTTTAATTTATAGTTTAATATTTTTAAAAACTAAAGGATTAATTTATACAGATGTGGTACTTATGCAGAGAGTTGCTCGTTGGATCTTCATTCAATATATCACATGGCTTAATATGTTAAAACAACCTTTTTTGACTTCTCCACATTATTGTCACTATTTTTAAGTGCAAACACCCTAAATTATGTGTTCTGTTAAGCAGTATAGACAATCTTCTGTCTAGAGAAATATTACTACCCACATTAGATGAATAAAATATCATGGAATTGGTAGGAAGTGGGGTCACAAAGTTCTACTTCCGGGTCAGTAGTGGGTAAACATAATTGTAACAAGGTTTATTTTCATGCACATATGTCTAAAATATCAATGACTAGCCAATACTACTTTCTTTCCACACATATATGGTGTTGAATGTGATGAACCATATATGGGTATTTGTCAAAATATCTAAAAGAAAATGTAAGAAGGACTAATATTTCAAAGCAGTCTCACCATATGTTACCTACCAGGTAAGTGTTTTAATCATATGGTCGAGAAATCATTGGCCCCCTTTTTTAAATTTCTGCTTGGTTCCCTTTTTCCATCTGAGCTGACAAGTATTTCTCTTGCTCATTTTCAAATAGCCAGATAATTTTTTTAAATTATCAACCTGTCATGAAACTTAATAGAATTTTTTGGAAGGGGATTTTTGTTTTCTTCCTAAGTAGCAATAGTCTTCTAAATATTGAAAGGAAAATGGCTGGAAAATGGATGATTGTAGGATCAGAGATGTGTGAAGAGGTCATGACTGTAAATAGTGAGATTTGGAGATTTGATAAAGAAAAAGCAAATAAAATTCACTATCTCATTTCTTCCACATGAGTGATATTGCAAGGGTTTATATATGTTGGGAACTGGAGGCAGGTTATAGTATAGGGCCCTCATAATACCTTCATCATCTTCTATTCTGGGATATGAACGATTGAGTTCTTCATATCTTAAATAAGATTTAATGAAAAAGCATCTTCTAGACAGTTTCCTTAATTATCCCCATTACCATTCACACTGTCAAAATATTTGCCATTTTTAAACTCTCTTCTGTAGAAATCTGCATCCGAAAGGCAGGCTTTAGGTTTCCAGGTGGTCAGTTTGAAGTCCCACAATCTGCTACGTGACCTTTCAGTCAAGTGCATCGATGTTCATGTATTCTAATTATATGAGCTTTATTATTACCGTGTTATAGCATGCCTTCTGCTCAAATACTTTGTATTAAGTTACCCTATGTGCTTCTGAACTAATCTGTTATTTTCCAGGAGAGCACAAACTGGTGCACACCAGTCAACTGAGTACAGATTAACAAATCTATCAACACAGTATGGAATCCACATAAAATCCCTATAGATATACACATGAAAGAATATGTTCCTCAGCACATTTAGTTCCACAACCTGACAGATTAAGGTGTGTGTGTGTGTGTGTGTGTGTGTGTGCGCATGGACAGACAGTGTGTGTATATGGAGAAAAGCAGATTTTTCTTTGCTTCCTATTTAAGATGGTGCTGTAATTTACCTATGCAGCCAAAATTTATCTCTTCCCTGGAAAAAGAAATCTATACCAGAAGGAAAGTGGCTACTTCTGCTTACAGCTAATCCAGCCTGAGACTAGTATTAAGCCCGAGTGACCAGTGCATATATCATGCTCAATAATAAGGACTTCCTCAGGACTTCTGGTTTCCTTTCATGCCAGCTGATGCTCTATTACTTTCAAATATTGAAAAGGTTATGATGCCATTTTCATTTCAAACAGAGGCCCCCTGGCATCTGTATAAAGCTTCAGCATCTGCTTATCAAGGGGTAAGGAGGTAGTTGGACTTTGGCAAGAAATAAAAGAAAAAATATATATAATGAAAGGGAATTCTCCAATGATTTCAAACTACATCATAGTATTGCTAATATGTAGTTAGTACATGTATTTGCAAGGTACTGTGCTAATGAATCTATAATAACTGTAACATTTAATCTGCATGACAAAACATCAGGAAGAAGTTATTTGTATTCATATTTTGTAGTGGCTCAGAGTAAAATGACTGGGCTGTGTTTAACTTAGGTAAGAAATGAGAAGATAATTTTTAAACTAGTGATCTGCCTCTAGAGGCTATGTTCTGAGACAACTATACATCTCCACCAGAAAAAGGAGTGATGGCAACATCTAGATTGAAGTTTTTCTCATTAGGAAACATACATAAAAATCCGCTTCACTGAATATTCTACCACATCCATATTTTTTAAAGAAAACATGTTTGTATGTGATTCAAGAGCAATTTTTAAAATTATGGTTTCTATTATTCAGTATAATCAAAGTTCTGATTGATACATTTTCTCTATTTCTCCATGTACTTTACCTTTATATCACCAAGATATTGGCTTTATTCAAACCAATCAGGTTATTGTCAATGAAAGAGGACACACTCCAATTAGGTTACCTTCTTTTATGTACATATGATGTGAATTATTGAACACATTTTATTTTATTAATTTTTAATGTTTATTTTTGAGAGAGACAGAGAGACAAAATGCGAGTGGGGAAAGGACAGAGAGAGGGAGACAGAATCTGAAGCAGGTTTCAGGCTCTGAACTTTCCGCACAGAGCCTGACATGGGGTTCAAACTCACAGACTGTGAGATCAGGACCTGAGCTGAATTTGGTTGCTTAACCAACTGAGCCACCCAGAGGCCCCTTGAACACATTTTATTGAGGTGGCTAATAAATGGTTGGCTACCAAATGGCAAAATACCCAACCTTTCTCCAACCATCTCTTTGTCCAACACTTAGCTTGTCTTCACTGGGGATTGTGGAAATTATGAAGAATATTTTGTTTAATTCTAACAGTCATTTCAGTCTTGCTTATAAAGAGAAACAGTGCTTGAAATCCACTTCAGAATGATCAGTACTTCTGATTTAAAGCACATGCACACAGTTGTTTCATTTAACTATTGTGAGTTATGTGAGACTTAAAAGAGCAATCATTTTATGATACTGATGATCTGTGGATCAGGGATTCAGTCCAAGTTCAGATAGGCAATTTTCTGCTCCATATGCTCTATGCCTTTTAATAAAGTGATCAAGGGTATTCAGTTGGTGACTATGTAGCGCTGAAGGGTCCAAAAAGGCTTTGTTCATATGCCTGATGCATAGGCACGGAAGACTGGATTATCCACAGAGCCCCTCCATGTGGTGTATCAGCCTAGTTAAACTTTTTATGTAGCAATCTAGGAAGTGTTCTATGAGAGAGGAAGTTGAAAATAAGATTCCCTAAGGTCCAGGCTGGAAACAGCAAAACCAATACTTCTGCCCCACAGTATTGGTAAAAGCAGCCCACTTGCCCATCCAGATTGAAGGGGAAGTAAAAGACCCATCTTGATGAACATTATAGAAAAGAATGTATAGTTATCTTATTCCACCAAAGTAAATAATAAGCTAAGTAACATGTTTGAAGTAATATATTGTTTATATTCCTTATTTTGATTGAATATATTTGTTTGTTTTTAATCAAGAGAATCTGAACATATGGCTATGCATATAATTATATATCAGTTTGTATACTTTTCTTAATTATGCTAAAAAAATCTCATTACATAGAAGAGAGAGTTTTTATTTGCTCCTGTAGGTTAGGATAATTTCATTGTTGCATTATATTAAAAATCATAGCTTTTTAAAAATATTGATCTTATCCATTATTTTATTCACCCATCAGAAAACGTTATCTTATTTTTTAAGTTTTTATACTCTGTGCATAATAGTATAATTTTTAACTGCCATGATAACATTTTCCCTTGCATTATTTTGAAAACCTTCCTAAGATCTTTAGCAAAATCATTGTAATAGCTTCAAAAATACAGTTCTATCCTTCTTCCTCTAATTCTGTAAAGGAAGGAAATTATTTGGTTATCAACCAAAAGCAATAGAAGCTTCAATAAATCACTTCAATTTATAGGCATCTTTTGACATTATAAAGCAAAAATATCTGCTGACAGCAGACCAGAACTACTTTATTCGGAGCGGTAAAATTAACATGCAGACCAGTAAATGGAATTTTTAGTTACAATTCATTAATATGTTGTTAAGCAATTTTTTCTGAGAACTATCCATGTACAAGAGAGTCAGCATCGGCTTCTGACAGCTGTCGCCTATATGCTTTCTGTAAACAGAAAATGAAGCAACATCCTAGGCATTCTCTCTGGAAAGACAGCTTTCAGAGCTTTATGCAAATAACATGACCCTCTAGCTGTGGCACATTCTTCAAAAAGACACCTACCTTCAAAAGTGACAGCAAGTAATAATGTGACAAACGAGCATGCAGCCTGCACATGTGCCACATATTTCACCTAGAATCCTTGGATGCGATAAAATTAACGTGACCTCTACCGCCAAGGACATTATAATCAATGGAACAGAGCCATAGGAGAAGCAGAAATGGTGGGGGCCATTCCTCATCCAGAAGGCTTCCGTTTGAGCTTTTTAAATTCAGTTTTCCCCTTTATTTAAATTTTTAAGCCTGAGGTAGACTCACTTCTAGAGTTTCTATTGTCTTCATTACAAAATGGAAGCATATTCACTGATCGATTATCAGGGAAAAAAAGAGAGGTCGTATATGAAATACTCAAGTAATTAGATTGCAGATAGGCAATATAAGACTTTAATGAATATTGATATTGAGATTAAACAGCTTGGTTTATTATTAGTATAGCCTGTTACACATTTTGCTTTGTTTTACAATCAATTTTTTTTCCTTTTAAAGAGAAAAGACAAATGATGCACCTTTTCCTTTTTTTATTGATGAGAGAATTAGGCAAAGAAGGATAATAAGATGTTTCCACCTGACTTTGCAAAATAGTTAGTACACAAATGAACTTTTTTCAGTGTACCTCCACACATGAATGCAGGAAGCACACCAGGAAAGCTTCATTGTATCTTAATTGTAGCAATCAAATTTAAGAAAAAACAATAGGACACTTTTTCAATCTGCCTTGACAGACTTTTGGCAAAAATTAAAAACTCTTCAACAAAAATAATCTTTTTGGCATCAAGCTGGGATCTAGGCCACCAACTGGTAAAGACATCAAAATGCAGTGAAGGTAGACTTAGACATTTGTTTATAATTATTTAGAAGCTACTGAACAGAATCATATCTTTACATAATTTATAATCAGAGTTCATAATTACTAAAAATATGTGGAACATGAATAAGAACTAACAAACACTATGATTACATTTCTACTAATGGGATCAAAAAGTTAAACTAAGTTCATCATAAAATTAAAAATTCATTCAAAATGCAGAAAAAATATTGTTTGATCCCAGATTCAAAAGACTATTAAGCACTCATTTCTTCTTTGTTGAATATATATGCCGGAATTAACAGAAGAAAGCTTAGGTTTTAAACTGTTATTTAAACATGATATCACATGTTAGAAAGGTGATCTCTACAGTCCAAAGAAACAAAAACAGGGAGTTTTTGTAGATTAGGAATGAATTTTTAATATTACTTCTAAAGACCAAAAGGTTTTTGAAAATTATAAATTTGAAAAAAAGAAGGTAATGCTTTTCTCTATTTTATAAGGAAGCCCATCTGTGAATGTATTTCTAATTACAAGTGAAAAAGAGTGGACACAGTAAGGAGATTTGCTCATTTCATAAAATATAAAAGTATCTTTAGAAAATTATGATATTTCAAATATTCAGAAGAATACAAAATTAGAGGTATTTTCGCACTGTTAAATTTGACAGATATTGAATCTGATAGTTTTATTTACTATTCTCTTCAGTTTTATCAAAACTATGCATCCAAAATTATTAAAGCCAAATGCTTCCTTTCAGCCATGTTTCCTGCAACCCAGAAGCAAGCCCCTTTGATTATTTTAGCTGTTTGATTTAATGGTTTTGATCCTCAGGTCTTTAAATACTGTTTTATATTGACATCTGTTCACCTTTCGGTTTTAGGCAATTTCTAATTATTTGTAGTTAGGGGATAAAATTCTACATATCCTTCACATATCAACCCTAAAGCAAGCATACAGCTCTGCCCTGTCTTCCCAATAAAATTGCATTATCACATTTGTGCGATCAATATTTAGACTTCACATCGTGATGGCTTTATAGAAACTATTCCCAAGTGATTCATTATATATGATTCACTGTGATTCATTATGTCAGTATTCTACAGCTTGTTTCTTACTTAAGCATATATTATATTAATTAAGTTAATACAATTTTTATTTTAAAGCTTACTTAGCTTTCTGTGTACTCATTTTTAAAAATATTTTTTAAGTTTATTTATTCATTTTGAGAGAGAGAGAGAGCACACAAGTGGGGTAAGGAGAGAGAGAAAGAGGGAATGAGAGAATCCCAAACAGGCTCCACACATTCAACAAAGAGCCCAATGTGGGACTCCAACTCACTAACCTGGTGATTATGGCCTGAGCCGAAATCAAGAATCAGATGCTTAACCAAGTAAGCCACCCAGGCTCCCCTCTGTACCCTCATTTTTAATGATGTAACCATTTTAGCCATTTCATAGTATTCTTTCTTGTTAAAAATCTTCTCATTTATTTTATTCCTTTTGGACTTTCTTATTTTATATTTCCTCTATCAAATACCAGTTTCTCATTTAGAAAAAAATTATATATATATATATATATATATATATATATATATATAACTTCTGAATTAGTTTTATTTATATTTATGTCTATGTTCTTTTATATATATATATATATATATATATTACTTCTGAGTTAGTTTTATTTATCCTTATGTTTATCTTCTTTATTCTATAAACAATATTGTTCTGTCTTTAATGTTTAAGTTTATGGGTTATGAATATGCATGAAGTTAGCTTTTTTACAAATAAATTTCTACAGTAGTCCATTATGTATTTTAGAAGGCATGAGCTGGAGAGCGGGGGAGGGGCAGAGGGAGAGAGAAAATCTTAAGCAAGCTCCACAACCAGCCTAAGCCCCTATGCAGGGCTCTAGCTCACAATGGCAAGGTCATGATTTTAGTTGATACTAGGAGTAGGCGCTTAACCTACTGAGCCACTCAGGCACCCCTATTGCAGTCAGAATTTTTAGTCATATGGTTTTAAGGTTACTGTTGACATTAAAGAGCAGCTTACACTTTACAGCTTTTACACCCAACAGCTCCTTTTATCCTTATCTATGTGGAAAGGTGGATGGAAGTAATTCTGTTTTATTCACAAATTTATTGACAGATTTTAAAACAAATTCATTGAACTAGAAATCACAAACTATAAGATCCATCATTTAAAATATACACTGCAACAAAATCAATGTACAGAAATCAGTTGCATTCCTATACACCAAAAATGAAGCAGCCAAAAGAGAAATCAAGAAACTGATCCCATTCACGATTGCACGAAAAACCATCAAATACCTAGGAGTAAACCTAACCAAGGATGTAAAAGACCTATATGATGAAAACTATAGAAAACTTATGAAAGAGATTGAAGAAGACACCAAGAGATGGAAAAACATTCCCTGTTCATGGATCGGAAGAATAAACATTGTGAAAATGTCATTACTACCCAAAGAAATCTACATATTTAATGCAATCCCAATCAAAATTACACCAACATTCTTCTCAAAGCTAGAACACACTATCCTCAAATTCGTATGGAACCACAAAAGACCCCGAATAGCCAAAGTTATATTGAAGAAGAAAACCAAAACGGGAGGCATCACAATCCCAGACTTTAGCCTCTACTACAAAGCTGTCACCATCAAGACAGTATGATATTGGCACAAAAACAGACACATAGACCAATGGAATAGAATAGGGAACCCAGAACTGAGCCCACAAATGTACGGCCCATTAAATTTTGAATAACCAGGAAAGAGTATGCGATGGAAAAAAGACTGCCTCTTTAGCAGGTGGTGCTGGGAGAACTGGACAGCAACATGCAGAAGAATGAAACTAGACCACTTTCTTACACCATATACAAAAATTAACTCAAAATGGATGAAGGACCTCAATGTGAGACAGGAAACCATCAAAACCCTCAAGGGGAAAGTAGGAAAAAACCTCCAAGACCTCCACCGCAGCAATTTCCTACTTGACACATCACCAAAGACAAGGGAAAAGAAAACAAAACTGAACTCTTGGGACTTCATCAAGATAAAAAGCTTCTGCACTACAAAGGAAACAATCAGGAAAACTAATAGGCAACCGACAGAATGGGAAAAGATAGTTGCAAATGACATATCAGATAAAGGGCTAGTATCCAAAATCTATAAGGAACTCACCAAACTTCACACCCACAAAACAAATAACCCAGTGAAGAAATGAGCAGAAGACATGAACAGACACTTCTCCAAAGAGGACATCCAGATGGCCTACAGGCACATGAAACGATGCTCAACATCACTCATCATCAGGGAAACACAAATCAAAACCACACTGAGGTACCACCTCACGCCAGTCAGAGTGGCTAAAATGAACTAATCAAGAGACTATGGATGCTGGCGAGGGTGTGGAGAGATGGGCACCCTCCTACCCTGTTGGTGGGAATGTAAACTGGTGCAGCTGCTCTG
>NC_043703.1:36184252-36203861 GCF_006229205.1 Suricata suricatta
AGGGTGTCATGCTAAACGAAATAAGTCAGGTGGAGAAGGACAGATACCATATGTTTGCACTCATAGGTCTAACAGGAAAACAGGAGAAACCTAATGGAGGACCAGGGGGAAGGGAAGAGAGAAAGAGTTGGGGAGAGAGAGAGGGACGCAAAACCTGAGAGACTATTGAATGCTGAAAATGAACTGAGGGTTGAAGGGGAAGGGGGAGGGGGGAAAAGAGGTGGTGGTGATGGAGGAGGGCACTTGTGGGGAAGAGCACCGGGTGTTGTATGGAAACCAATTTGACAATACACTATTAAAAAACAATAAAAAATAAAATGTACACCTCAATATTTTTAGTGTATGCATAGATTTGTGCAACCACTGTCATGTTTTCCCTTTAGAACCTTTTCATCTCTTAAAGAGAACTTTTATTCCCCTTAGCAATCCCTCTCATTCACCACTTTATCCATCTCTAAGCCTGTCTCTATAATTGGCTTATTCTGTACATTTCATGGAAATAATGCCAAATGATACATTTCTTTGGTGACTGATATTTCAAGTATCTTTATGTTTTCAAGATTCATTTTAAGTCGAATGTATCAACATCAGTTCCTTTTTTTGCTGAATAATGTTCTGTTAAATAGATAAACTATATTTTAATGGTCTGTTCATCCATTGAACATTTGGATTTTTTCCACATTTTGGCTATTATGGATAATGTTACTATGAATTTTTCTGTACAAATTTTTACATGGATGTTTATGGTTCTCTTGGATGTATACACAGCACAATAATTGCTGGGTCATTTGGTAACTGTTTCATATTTTGAGGAACTGCAAAATTGGTTTTGAAAGTGGCTGCACCATTTTATATTCCCACATGCCATGCATGAATATTTCAATTTATTTCCATTCTCACCAACACTTCTTATTGTCTGACTTTTTATTTAGCCATTTTAATAGGTGTGAAGTGATTTCTCAGTATGGTTTTGATTTGCATTTACTAATAACTAATAGATACAAATATATTCCACTGAGCTCATTAGCTATTTGTATTTCTTCTTTAGAGAAATATCTCTTCAAATCTTTTTCTCATTTTAAAAGTGGGTTGTTCTTTTATTATTTTAGAAGTTGCTGGATTTATTTTGCTAGTACTTTGAGGGTTTTGTCTGTATAATATATGTAGTTCAGTAATTTTCTATATTTTTTAAGGTATCTGTCTTATTTTAGTATCATATTCATACTGACCTCTTAGAATCACTAGGGAAGTATTTCCTTCTCTTCTATTTTTGAAGAGTTTTGAAGGATTGTTAATTCTTACCTAAATTTTTTGGTATAATTTTCCAGTGAAGATAACTGAGACTATGTTTTCTTTTTTTGCTGTTTTGTTTGTTTGTTTGTTTGTTTGATGGGAAGTTTTAAAATCACTAATTCAATATTTTCCATATTAAAGATTCAGATTTTCTATTTCTTTGTTAGTTTTGGTGTAATATGTCTTTCTAGGAATTTATCTCATCTAGTATCTTAGATGTCTAATTGTTGGCATTCGGTTGTTTATAGGATTCTCTTATACACCATTGTATTTATTTATAGTAGGTGTTGATGTCTCTCTCCTTTTTCTTCTGATTTTAGTGAATGCTTGCATCTCTCAGTCTTTATTTCTTTGTTTGGTTCGGTTTTATGGGGTTATTGTTTTTGTTTGTTTGTTTGCTCTGGTTTTGGTTTTCTTTTTTCTTTAGTCTACCTAAGGATTAGTTAATTACATAGTTTTTTCCAAAGAACCAACTTTTGATTAATTCTCTCTCTTGTTTTTTTTAAAATTTCTATTTCACTAATTCCTACACTAATATTTATAATTTTCTTCCTTTTTTCTGCTAGCTTTGGTTTTAATTTGTTCTTTTCTCCTAGGCCATTAGAAAAAAAAAGGTCAATTGATTTGAGATCCTTTTTTTCTTTTGAGAAATAGTCTTTTAACATCTATAAATTTTCCTCTAAGCGCTGCTTTATCTATATCCCGTACGTTTGGTGCACTGTGCTTTGCCTTTCATATATCTCAGACTATTTTTATAATTCCTCAGATGAGATCTCCTTGAGCCTTTGGTTAGAGAGATGTGTGTTGTTTGATATTTGTGAATTTCCCATATTTTATTTGGTTAGGCCTAGCTATTTTGTAACGGTGTTCACGTATTCTATTTCTTTGATGATCTCCTGACTATCCATTATCCATTGAAAATATGGTATGGAAGTTTCCAACTGTTATTGTTGAATTGTTTATTTCTTCCTTAAAATGGTTTCAGTTACTTATTTCTTGTTATTTGGGATAATATTGTTATGAACATGGGTGGTTATAATTATCATATTTCAGAATGAATTATTCTATCATAATAAAATATACTTCATCTCCAGTAAAAATTTTTGTTGTCCGAAAGTCAGTTCCATCCATTGGTTACATTTTGCATAATATCTTACCATTTTTTTTTTTTACTTTCAAACTATTTATGTCTTGGTATCTAAAGTATGTGTCTTGTAGACAGTAATGGTTGGGTCATAGTTTTGTATCTATCTAATTATCTCTACCTTTTGGAGTGTCTAACCTATTCACATTTATTTAAATCACTGGTTTGATAAGACTTAGGTCTACCATTTGGTTATTTGATTGCTATTTGCTATTTGTCTTATGTATTTGCTCCCCTTTTCCTCTATTGTTGCTTTCTTTCATGTGAAATATGTATTTTCAGTGTGCCTTCCTAATTCTCTTATTTTTGATTCTTTTTAAATAAACATTTTGAGATGGGGGCTGATAAGGGTATTACCTCATCATTTAAAAGAAAAGAGATCAGGTTAATATTAATTTAATTCAAAAGCATACAGAAGCAATGCCTTTTAGTAGACTATTTCCTCACCCCTAATTAGAGTTATTTTATTAAAATAATATCTTCTGGTGCAACTGGGTAACTCAGTGAGTTAAATGTCCTATTTGATTTAGGCTCAGGTCGTGATTTCACAGTTCATGGGCTCAAACCCCACCCCCTCATCAGCATGGAGCCTGCTTGGGATTCTCTCTCTCTCCTCTCTCTTCCCCTCTCCTGTTTTCCAATTTTCTCTCTCTCAAAAATAAAAAAATAAACTTTATATAAAAATAATAACATCTTTTTAGTTATCTCATCAGCATGAGTTTATAATTATTACTTTATAAAATTGCATTATAATATTAAGGGAGAAGATAATAGTTACAAAAATATTTTTGGGTGTCCTTTATATTTACCTATATAGGTAACTTTGTTCAGTGTTCTTTGTTTCATGTTCCTTCCTGATTTCAGTTGAATTGTTCTTTCATTTCAGCCTAGTTTCCTTTAGTAATTCTTGAAGGCAAAGTCTGCAACCATGGTCTCTCTCTCTCTCTCTCTCTCTCTCTCTCTCTCTCTCTCTCTCTCTCTCTGTTTTATTTATCTTGGGGTCTCTTAATTTCTCCTTCATTTTCAAAGTATGCTGTCTGGATAAAAATTTCTTTGTTGATAATCTTCTTCCTTCCACCACTTTGAATATGGTGTCCTTACTGCCTTCTGGCCTCCATGGTTTCTTATATATGGCAACATCTTTTTCCCTTAATGCTTTTTGTCTTTGTTTTTTGAAAATTTGATACTTATGAGATTAGTGTGGATCTTTTATTTAATTATTCTTGGAATTTCTTGAGTTTATGAAGTGTGTGTAGATTAATATTTTTCATCAAATATCAAAGTCTTAAGTCATTATTTCTGCCCACTTCTCTCTCTCTTCTCTCCTGGGAGTCTTATTGTGCACTGGTACATCTCCCACACTTTACCAAGGGATCCCTTGTGTGCGTTGGAGCGTGCTTTCAATTCTTAGGTAGTTTACAACTCTGCATTGGCTTTCACATTTTGCTTTTGAAGAGCCTTAAGATTGACCAAGCTAAGGGCTGCCTGGGTGGCTCAGTTGGTTAAGCATCTGACTTTGGCTCAGGTCATGATCTTATGGTTTGTGAGTTCAAGTCCCACGCCTGGCTCTGTGATGACAACTCAGAGCCTGGAGCCTGCTTCAGATTCGGTCTCTCCCCTTCTCTCTGCCCTTCCCATACTCATGCTCTGTTTCTTTCTATCTTTCAATAATAAATAAGTGTTAAAAGGCTTTAAAAAAAAAAAAAAGATTGACCAAGGTGAGAGAGTGGGCTCCACTCAAATTTTTACTGGGCATGCATAATAGCCCTGCACGTGATTGCTACTTTCTAGATTCCCTAGGAAAATATTAGAGCTTTTCAATTTTTTCTTTGTGAAAATCTCATTTCCCATCTCTTCCTTTTAAGTTTTGTCCATGCTCTTGATTGTACCTTCAGGTATCATGATCTCAGTCATCTGCAGTGTTAAACAAACCATTAATTGGTTACTATAACTGTTGGAGGGGGTAAAGCATTTCTGAAATGAAGCTCTAGTCGAGACGTATAACAGCAATGCCCTGGGAATAAGTCTTCCTCATGGAGATCCAAGGCAGGTCAAGAAGTGGCAGCGATCTGGAAATGAGAACTTTTAGGGACTCCATACATTTTTTTTTTGGTCCCTTTGGTAGTTTCAAGGCTGCTGGTTTCACATCCACTGTGTTTGCAAAGTGATGAGTAGGTGCAGGGAGGATACTGATATATTACACTACAAACGTTGTTGTTCCTACAGAGATTAAGCAAGTGTTCTCAAATACAGAGTTCTTAGATTTTTGTGAAGGCTTTTGTTTAATTTTCAGAATTCTAAAAATGTTTTGATCATTTTTGCCAGAGTTTTTCTTCCTTCATTAGCAGTCCTACCAGTATTATTTTATTTTTTAAGTAATGAGTCTTATTCTATTAACAATCTCTTTCACATCCATTAAACCATGAAATAACTAGACATATTTTATTCTCTGATATCTGGCCACTGTGCAGATTTTTTTTCCTAGTCTCCTTTACCTCACATTCTATCACCTTCAAACTCGGTCTTATGAAAAGTGTTTCAGGTTTGATAATAGCTATAATAAGGGAGTAGTTTATGTTGGATTCAATATATACATATACAGACTTTTGTTTTTAACTAAATATGAGGTAAAGACAAGACACTTCCCTGGACTCATACTCATGGGTGGTGTTTATTTTGATCATCTTTTGCACAGCACCTCACCTTTTGGGAAGAATTTCAAATCAAACCTCTCACTTAATGCAGGTCAAATGCCATTACTGATATGTTCAGATGCCTGTTAAATTCCAGCTCATAGTCTATAGAACTTAAATTCTTCTTGAACTCCATTGAGCCACCACTTTCTTGAATTTTGCCCACCCTCATTATAGCTTTTCTTGACCTTGGAAAACAATGACATTATTATTGACATCTTTGTTTCTGTCTAATATTTGGGTATGCAATAACAAGGCCAGTATGTAACCTTAATCTGTAACCTTAATCTGTAACAGTATGTAACTTCCTTGTTCCAGACTTCTCCTTTTAGTGGGAATATGATTTTTATTTTCCTGCCCAAATTCACTTTGCAAACATGTGCATTCTTAATGTATAGTTAGCTATGTTTGCCTAGAGGAGAATTTATCAATGACATGACTCTTGAAAGTCTCTTCAACTTCATTTCCTAGAAATCACCCTTTTTCACATGCACTTTTCGATTCTGTTTTATGGGTTTTGGTTATACACTTGTCACTCCCTTTAAATTGTAGAAACACTTCTTGCTTTTCCAATTTTTCTTTGTCCTTTGAACACTAGTCCTTCATGAAGTTTCTGACAGGTAGATATAATGACTTTTCTTCCCCCAAAATAATATAAATATTCTTCTCTCTTATTGAGTAGAGGAATTATGGTTAGTTTGTATCTTTGTTTCCAATATACATCATCATGTTTTTTTCTATTGTTTTCTTTTTTCTTTGAGAGAGAGAGAGTGCAAACAGGGGAGAGGGGGACAGAGGATCTGGAGTGGCCTCTGTGTGGACAGCAGTAAGCATAATATAGGGATTGAAGTCATGAACTGGGAGATCATGACCTGAGCCAAAGTCGGACGCTCAGCCAACTGATCCAACCAGCCAGGTGTCCCCACATCACCATTTCTAACTTGTTTTACTCATTGGAAATATATATATATATATATATATGTATATATATATATATATATATACAGCTCAGAGGCCGGAGCCTGCTTCAGATTCTCTTTCTCCCTATCTCTTTCTGCTCCTCCCCCACTCCTGCTCTGTCACTCTCTCTCAAAATTAATCATTAAAAAAATAATAAAACATTTATTTTCTTGGTAAATAATCTTTCTAGATATTTTTCACATTCATTGCATGATCCACAAAGAACTATTCTATATTTATCAAATCTACTATTTTATTTTATTATATATGTCTTTGATTCTTATATTATGCAATTTTCTTTTCAGCCAATTAATTCATATCTTTCTTTGTGGGGCAGAAGAGTGATTATTGAAATTCATATGTGATTAAGTTATTCTACCAAAAACATTTAAAATATGTGCTGGGGGGCACCTGGCTGGCTCAGTTGGTAGAAAATACAACTCCTGATCTCAGGGTTGTGATTTCAAGCCCCATGTTGGTGGTGCAGCCTACATAAAAAGATTAATAAAAATTAAAAAATAAAATAAAATGAATGACTTGCCATTGTATTTTGTCTTTTATTAAATAATGTGAATTTACTGATTCTTTTACCCATACAACTCAATTTTATTTGTAATTAAGGCCATATTTTCACACTAATCAGTTATTAGATATCTTTTCACTTTAATATTAAGATAATAAGTCAATTGAAGATTAGAATATAGATCAAATGTTAAGTAAATGGTTAGTGTATTTGAAATATTGCATTTTATATACTACTGAGTTAAAAAGTTAATTTAGAGCTCAGAAAACTTTTGAGGTATTTTTACTATTTCAGTTTTAAAATATCATATTAGTTTCTGTAATTGTTTTCCATGTGTTTAAAAATGCAGACTTAATTTAACAAAAATGGCTTTACTACTGACATATTTTTAAATGTTTATTTTTGAGAGAGAGAGAGAGAGAGAGAGAGAGAGAGAGAGAGAGAGCAAGAATGGGAGGGGCAGAGAGAGAGGGAGACACAGAATCCAAAGCAAGCTTCCGGCTCTGAGCTGTCACCAGAGATTCCAACACAGGGATCAAACTCATGAACCAGGAGATTATTACCTGAGCCAAAGTCAGGTGCTTAACCAACTGAGCCACACAGGTGCACCTCCAAAGATTTTTAATAGTTTTTATTGCCACATGGAAATTATGATAACTCCTACTTTTTTATATGGTCACCAACGTAAATTGTTTTTTCTTAATTCCTTTACACCGACTTTTACCAACTAAATAAAATCTAGATTTCCACAATTTTAATTTGTATGTTTTAAATTACTAATGAATTTAAGAATTTTTCAAATGAGTAAGAAAAACTTATTTACTTTTCTACATATACATGTATGAAAGGTTGTTTACATATATTAATATATAAATATAAATATATTTTACAATTAATCTAGAAAAAGTAGTTTGGCATTTAATTTGATCATTTGAATATTTCTGCTTAGATGTGCTATTTACAAATAGTTCTCTAGGTAATTTTATTAAAAATTACAGAGGCTTTATCCACATATTTAATATCTTTTTAAGACCTCTTTTTTGAAATACGTTTGAATCACTTTTGTAACTTTCAAGAGTTTACAGTAACTTATTTGTAGCACTTAATATTGAATCCAGAATACTTAAGTGACTGACAGTGGGTTTCACTGAATGATAATTTACAATTTAAAGTCATTTTCTTCAGTCAATGAAAAAAATTGATTTTTTTCAGTACTGATTTGTTGCACTGAGCTTTTAGCACTTTTATTTTAACATATATCAGGTCAGTTCATCTGGGTTTGGAGTTAAATAACGTATTTGACCCTCAGTGGGGGACTTTTCTACATAGCGTTAATTTATCTGTGTGATGCCACCCTATAGTGAATGTAACTAACCACCTATGGTGTGACTACATAATGTAAAAAGTTAATGGCTCCCTTGGGAAGTTTCATTGCATAGTCTTTCATTGTATGGCAGTCCACTTAAAAAATAAGCTATTCTTATTTTGCCGAGTATGGATTTTACTCAGTTAAAAATAATCTTTGTGACAGTTTAATCTTACTACAATTCATGACAAAATGAATATGACACATTTACTATAACTCAAATTCTCAGGAATTTTACTAATGGTCCATTTACTGTTCCATGGAGGTGAACTTTTATACTGCAGGAAAGCTGGCAGCCACAATTAACAATGCAAGCTGTCAAAGTTGACAGTAGCAACTTTATTTCAAGAAGGCATTTTAGCAGATTTCTCCTACTTATAAATTGGACACACAAGTTCCACGAAATAATATAGCCATACACAACTAAGAATAAAATTGCCTATTATAAGGTACATGGTAAAAACTAATGTCCTTCCTGAAGTTTTAATGGTACAATTTGATAGAATGGCTCGAAGTCGAGATGTAAAGGGGTAAACATGTAGTGCGGTCGTCACTGTCAGCAAGAATTTTTATTAAAAATAGTTTGTTGGGGCACCTGTGTGACTCAGTCGGTTGGGCGTCCAACTTCGGCTCAGGTCGATCTCATGATCTCATAGTTCTGGGTTTGAGCCCCGTGTATGGCTCTGTGCTAGCAGCTCAGAGCCTGAAGCCTCTTGTGCCTCTCTCTGGCTCTGCACCTCCCCTGCTCATGTTTTCTCTCTTTCTCGATCTCTCAAGAATAAATAAACTTAAAAAAAAGAAAAAAAAATAGCATTTTATTTTCAGGGTTTTTTTTTCCCCCACCCAATTAACTATTTCTTCTTCAGTCATTTATTAGTTAAAACAAAAAACAAAAAACAAACAAACAAACAAACAAAAATTTGTTTGCCTGTAAAGCTCAAAGAGAAACAGAAGATTAATGGTAATAAAATCAAGAATGGGCACTGAGGCTATAAAATAATTGCTTCTCCACCAGACTTAGTGAGCTACAACTTCATTCCACTTTTATGTTCAAAATTTAACATTTTGAGGTTCTGTTGTTGTTGTTGTTGTTGTTGTTGTTGTTAAAACATGCACTGAAGGATTGGACAACTGGAACACTCATAAATTGATGACACAAAAGTGTGGGGAGATTGTGCCATTTCATTGTAAAGTTAACATATACCTCCCCTATGATTCACTAATTTCACTATTATATTGTTGTCTAAAAGAAGTAAATGTATGTGTATATATATATATATATATGTACGTGTATATGTATATATATATATATATATATACACACACACACACACCCAAGGCTTGTATAATAATAATAGTTACTTTATTCATGATAGTCAAAATCCAGAAACAACCTAGATGTCTGCCAGCTTTGTTTAGAATGCTTGCACAAACTATGACATCTTCTTAAAATAAAATACTATTCAACCATAAGCAGGAACACTGTCATCCACACAACATGGATAAATCCAGAAAAAATAACACTGAGTGATATAAGACTTGCACAAAAGCATAGATAATACATGATACCTGGAACTGTAACCTGTGGTAAAGAAAAAAATAATTGCAAACTGTTGCTTCTCAGGTTTGAGGAAGAGGCATAGGGAACTTTCAGGGGTGCTAATAATGTTCTATGTCTAGTTAAAGGTTTGAGTTACAAAAGTGTGTGCATTTCTCAATACTCAGTGAATAAGTACTCTTAGGATTTGTGTATTTCATTGCTTGTAAATTTTACATTAAATGCAAAAAAAAAATAAGTAGAAGGACCATAATTATGTATTAAACCCTTACCTATTGATAGGCATGCTGAAGCATCTGGGCAGAAATGAACCCATGTCTAAAACTTACTTTAAAACTAATGAAAAGTAGCACATGTACCCCAATGTTCATAGCAGCACTGTCAACAATAGCCAAAACATGGAAAGAGCCTAAATGCCCATCACCTGATGAGTGGATCAAGAATATGTGGTGTATATATATACAATGGAGTATCACATGGCAATGAGAAAGAATGACATATGGCCATTTGTAGGAAAGTGGATGGACCTCAAGGGTGTCATGCTAAGCGAAATAAGTCAGGAAGAGAAGGACAGATATGTTTTGCACTCATAGGTCTAACAGGAGAACAGGAGAAACCTAATGGAGGACCATGGGGAGGGGAAGAGGGAAAGAGAGTTGGGGAGAAAGAGGGACACAAAACTTGAGAGACTATTGAATACTGAAAACGAACTGAGGGTTGAAGGGGAAGGGGGTTGGGGAGGGAAAGAGGTGGTGGTGATGGTGGAGGGCACTTGTGGGGAAGAGCACTGGGTGTTGTATGGAAACTAATTTGACAATAAACTATTTTAAAAAAACTAATGAAAAGTAAGATGGACTGATGGCTTGAAAAAGGGATAGATGGATGATATAGATTAGATAGATGATGGATGGATAGATAGATTCTGTGTCATAATCAGTAAAATTCTACTTGTAGGACTTATATGTACAGCATATAATGTTCACTGTAAAATTGTTTCAATTATTTTATGAAAGATTTTATCTTAATAATAAAGTGTCGGTAATGAAAACAAAATACATAAATTTCCTGTACTATCTGGATGTCAGTATTTCTTTTGTTTTAAATATACCTAAGGGTGTGATTATAAAATCATGAAAACTGTTTTTATCTTTATTTGTAGAGTGTGCTTCTTGTATTTCTAATTTTTTCTTCTTCATTACATCTTATTTGTAGTCTTTATGTTTTTTCTCACTTTTTTAACTTTCTTTTAAAGTTTAATGTTGACATACTAACCTATGTTTTGTTTCTGATTAAGGGTGTGTTTTCCAGCATAGTTTCATTTTCTGACATTATTTTAGTTCTCATTCCTTATTTTTTATGCTGGAAAACATACTCATTGAAAATGAACTAAAAGAAAGTTTTAAAAGTTATTTGTAGTTTATCTTATAACAATCCTTTTCTGTTACTCATTTTTAAATTATATTGTTTGTTCTGTTTTTTGTTTTTTGTTTTTTTTGAAGGAGTGATGCACAAAACACTTTATATAGTCATGGCATTAGCATTTCTTCTTTGGCTATAATCTTTATAACTTATAAAATTTGTGGTCTCTTCCTTCCTCAGACCACCTAGCTCTTTCATGTTCTCCACTCTCTAACAGTGCTTTTTTTTTTAAACCCCCTTTTATAACTTTTTGGATTGTATTTGGTTCAATCTCTAGCACTTGTTTTCATATGGAATGTGCCCTGGAAATTAGCTGCTGCTGATTCATTTTGACAGTTCATAGTACTTAGACTTTTTCACACATTCACACCTTCCCATGGCCCCTTGCACTCGTGCGTAATAGGAGGGAACCCACTATTAGCGAAGTAAGTTGGCTTGCTGCACTTTCCAGTGAGTCGTTACTGGCTAATCTGATATCCCTTTTTTCTCAGGTGTGTCTCCCACTCCTGCATCTTCTATTTCCACACAAAAGCTGCTACCATGCTCATCTTGCTCCATTCTGGTTAAAAAAACCTTTCATTTTCTTATCTAAAAATTCATCTTTTAATAATTTTATCTGTGTTTAATTTCAATAGTTTTAACATTATGTTACTACAGACTAATATTAATATTTATGTACTTATATGTATTTAACTTATTTAAAGTATTTACTTATCTTTATGTGGAATTTATTACTGCAACAGCCAAATTATTAAAAGCATGCTATAGTTATAACACCACATGTAGTATATAGATGATACAATATCTTAAGATGTTTACTTCTGATTTCTAAATATTTTATGATTTTAGCACCAGGTAAACCAAATACAGTGTTTGTTAGGATGTCTGTGTGAAGTATCATGCTCTCTTCTAAGGGTACATAGTGTGTGTGTGTGTGTATGTGTGTGTATACACATGCATATATTTATATATTCTTATCGAGCCCAATTCACAGAGTAATGGGTAGATTAAACTAAGGACTGTAGTAACAAATATAGAAATGTGCAAACACAAAAGAAAATAACACATGGTGAGAATTTGAATACCATGGCTTTTTAAGAATGATACATTTAGAGATGCCTAGGTGGCTCAGGCAGTCAACTGTCCAACTCTTGATTTCCACTCAGGTGGTGATCTCCTGGTCCTTTGGTTAGGGCTCCGCATCCGGCTCCAAGCTGATAGTGCAGAGCCTGCTTGGGATTCTCTTTCTCTCTCTGTTCCTCCCCTGCTCCTGTCCTCATGCTCGCTAGCTCGCGCTCTCTCTCTCAAGGAAGAATGAATAATAGCAATAATAACAAAAAGAATGGTACATTTAGTTGAGGAAAGAAAAGGATCGTTTTAAAAGAGGTTAAAATAAGGGGCACTTTGGTGATTCAGTTGATTGAGCGTCTGACTTTGGTTCAGGTCCCGATCTCCCAGTTCGTGGATTTAGGTCCACGACAACTCTGTGCTGACATCTCAGAGCCTGGAGCCTGCTTCAGGTTCTGTGTCTCCCTCTCTCCTGCCCCTCACCTACTCATCCTCTGTTTCTCTCTACTCAAAAATAAGCAAACAAAAAATGTTTTAAAGGAGTTAAAACCATATTATAAAAGGCTAATATCAGTTCTGATTTACTCCCATCCTTAGATTTGAAAACCAGAAATACAAGTTACAGCAAGATTATAGGTCAAAATATCTTTTTAGTATATTCTTCTAAAGTCCCAAGGCCAGCTCATCTTCTTGGGTTAGAAAACCAAGAGCTGCTCTGACCAGTATCTCTACCTTTCGGAAAATAAAGCAAGCATCAGTGTTTTACCTAGAAGTCTATAACTCAATCTATTAACAGATACACTAGTATTTTTGAGTGCATGACTATTTGGGGTCAAAGAGTTGATTTTAAGTGTTATATTGGAAACTTCAGAGCCACTTCCCATACAGGCTAACAATTACTGTTTCTCAACAGTGGTTCATACTTCCAACTGTAAGAGAATCATTTAAGTGATTCTTTAAATCTAAATCCTTGAGCTCTCGTTCATACATTCTGAAACAGAAGTAGATATGAAGAATCTTCATTCTAAGAAGCCCCCTCTTCCACTTTTTATGCAATTAAAATATTTAACTTAGCCTAAGTTTTAAAGACTGAAGTAGAGCTGTCTTTCTACACACACACCCCTCTGATTTTATTAAAATGTGTTCAAAAATAAATAAACATTAATTTTTTTTTAAAAAAGAAAGAGGATTATATTTATTGAGGATAATTGAATTTACTGCTATCTTTAATATTTTAGCTTTCCATTTCAAAAGCACTTCCTAATCCTTATGTATGCATGTGTTTTCTCGGAAAAATGTGTATTAAATATTCTTAATAATATAGCATTATTTCTCTGACCATTACTATATGAAAGAAGGTAAAAGGGAAATAATTTACATGTAGTCAGACTGCTAGGAGTTTAAACTGTTAATAATGTCAAAAATATTCTATCAAATTTCAAAATTACTGATTTACAGAGCAATTACCATTTGGGAAGAAATTAATTAGCTTCCTTCACCCCTTTATCTTAACATTGCAATTTCACAGTGTATCTGTGGGATTTATTTTGAGGGTGTTATGCTATTATAAAATGTTTGGGAGGAGGGCCACTCTGGGTGGCTCAGTCTGTTAAACAGCCACCTATTGATCTGGGCTCCAGTCAGATCTCACTGTTCCTGTGATGAAGGTCGGCATCTGGCTCTGCACTGAGCACGTGGCCTGCTTGGGATTCTCTCTCTTGCTTGTACATGTGCGCAAATGCTCTCTCTCTGCCTCTCTCTCTTTCTCTCCCTCTCTCTCTCAAAATTAAATAAAGATTTAAAAATGTTTGGGAATAAACTTTGGAACTAGAATATGTAGAAATTATATATTTTATGAATTTTCCAACTTTATGAAAATAAGCTTTATTTTTTTAATGTTTATTTGTTTAAGAGTGAGAGAGTGCATGAGGAGGAGGGGCAGAGAGAGAGAGGGAGAGAGAAAGTCCCAAGCAAGCTCCTTGCTATAAACACGGGACTGAATATTACAAAACGAATGTGAGATTATCACCTGAGCCAAAATCAATAGTTGGATGCTTAACGGACTGAGCCACCCAGGCACCTTGAAAATACACTTACTTTGTACTTTGATATTATTGAGTAATACTTTAAAACTTCACAAGTAGTGGCATATTCTTAGAAGATCCAATCAATTAAAACTGGTATATGAATAAACATATTTTTATTTAATAAACTTTTATGGCACCTTCCCAAAATTGTGTATGAAAAGATTTCTCTTTCATTATTCTACTCGATATGAGCACAGGGATACAAAAAGAAATAGTGAATGAGATCAAAGAGGCACAGAAAGTTGTAAGAGAAAGGACTAGAGAAGCCTAAACACAATACTGACATGATCATACCTGTACTGACAATACAAACTGAGCTATACTTCTTAGCCCTTTTAGTAGTGAACAGTCAAAAAACTGTTACTATAAAGGTAGTGAGGAAGAAAAAGTATATATTTGTATATATAATCTATAATATATATATTTAAAAGTTAGAAGTATGATTTGCTAGTAAAAGAAGGAATTTGAATAACACCAAGAATAATAATATAGACCTTTAAAATGTTTAATAGTTATGGAAAGAGGGAAACAAACTGTAAATATGTAAAAATTAGAATAAAATTAGTTTCAGGGAAAATATTTTATCTAGATTAATATTTACTATTTCTAGTAATGTTCCTAATTTATTATATAATAGTCATGATGAATTAAAAGGTAATACTAATATTTTTACTGAATAATTATCTTAATATGATTATTATATAATTTTACTTAAATTTTATAAATACTGAATTATGGATAATATTTATACGGATATATGAGTAATAATCTAGCTTTTAAACAAACTTTTTTTGATACATTTTTTATTTTCAAGGGACTGACACATTTTTTGCTTGCCTTTCTTTTGTTATCTTTTCCCTTATAAAACTGTACAAAAGTGATACACTAAACAAAAATTGAAAGTCATTTACTCAGCCAGAAGCAGTTATTGTGCGAGTCACCTTGCTAGATAGCTTTACCAAAAGTGATCTGAGTTAAAATTTAACTTCTGTTTGAAGAGCTAACTAATTCAATCACATAATAAGAAGTAAGAAAATGGAGCTTATCTGAAGAAATAAGACTTAAGTAAATAAAAAATGAATATTAGAAGAATTGTTACTCTGTGTTTACAGGAGAGACTATTGGAAAGAGATTATCCCTAATCAGCATGATTAGCTAATCAGAAGGCTTAATTGAAAGCCAAATCCTCAAGTAAATATTTCAACAACAGTAACAGCAACAAAAAGTAAAAGAAAGAATAAAAATGATATTAAGAAGCCCACACAAAAATGTAAACACAAAGCTTTAAGTACAGAATACCTTTGGTTGTTTCTGAAAGTTAGAGCTGTTATGTTTTAAAATAACCAAATGTGAGACAGCATACGTATTTAAGGGGGTTTGAGCATAGAGTTAGGAATTAAAGTTGAAGGCTAGAAAAAGAAAAGAAAAAACAGAGAGGTGGAGAGTAAAGGGGAGAAAAAGAACAGATATTTTTAGCTTTGCAAAAATCTTTCTTTCACAGATTCATCTTATACTAAACTTGCACCTATTCAACCACCAAAGAAGAATATGCTATGTAGGGATACAGATACATAGTACATGTGCGTGAGGTATGTATAACACAGATAAAACCCTCTGTCTCATTGCAGTTCATTAACTCTGATTATTTTTTTAAGTTTTTATTTAAATTCTAGTTAGTTAACATATAGTGTAATATTGGTTCCAGGAGTAGAATTCAGTGAGTTATCACCTACATACAACACCCACTGCTCATCCCAACGAGTGTCATTAACTCTGGTTACGGATGGATAACTGAAAGGAAGCAAATGCTACCAAAAAAAAAAAAAAAAAAAGAAAGAAAAGAAAAGAAAAACCCAAACAAAGTGTTCCCTTTCTTCATCTGAGGATCTGCAGTCTTTCTTGATAGATCCCCGCCTTACAGATTTAAATTACAAACTGCTCATCCATTATAGATAAGGTTTGGGAATGATATGTTAAAAGACCTTTATATTATAAAACAACACATGTCCAAAATTTTTAGATTGAACAGCATATTTATTTCTCATTTTATTTTACTTTTATTTTTTAACATTTATTTATTTTTGATGGAGAGAGAGAGAGAGACAAAGAGTGAGCAGTGGAGGGGCAGAGAGAGAGGGAGACACAGAATCTGAAACAGCTCCAGACTGAGCTGTCAGCACAGAACCAGTCACGGGGCTCAAACTCATGAACTGTGAGTTCATGACCTGAGTTAAGTCAAATGCTTAGCCAACTGAGCCACCCAGGCGCCCCTTGAACAGCATATTTAAATTCACACAGCTGGGTAAGGGATTGAACTAAGGACTGCTGAGTCCTCCCACTGCCCTGGAATGGAATGAGCAAGGAGAAAGTGACCAGAGAGGAGGTGAGTTATGCAGACAGTTTTTAGATCACCTAGGGTCAGAGCAGGAAAGACAGAGGAATTTAATTTTTTGTTCTATTTATATGATGAAGGAATGAAAGGATTTTGAATAGGGGTGTGTTTTATATTCATGTATCAAAAATATCTCCAACTTCTGAATGTGAGGGACTACTAGTGTGGAATTAGACTAAGCACATGCTATTTCAATAGTACAGGTGAAAGATTATTGTGGTTACAACTAACTACCAAGGTCTTGAGGATTAACTAGACCAGTTTTACACACACACACACACACACACACACACACACACACGGAGTGTCAAGCCAAGAAGATTGGTATAATGAATAGATATCAAATATAAAGAAAGAGACATGTCAAATATGAATACTAGATTTTGAACTAATGAAACCTATGATGGTTTCATTTACTCAGTGAGGGTTAAATTATGGGTTAGACAAGAAATGAGAAAATATCAAAAGTTTATTTTGAGGTGTTTATCATTTTTTGTTATCAGTATTTCATTTCAATTTTTCTATGTTTGGAGATGTTCATAATAAAGACATAGGAAAATTCCATTTTGAAAGTATAGATGAATATCATCAAAATGTCATAAATGAGTCCAAAATTTCAATTACATTAAATATCAGATTATTTCAATGTATCTGGTTTAAGCCTATTGCAGAAGGTGGAATTTGATGGAAATATGTCTAGATTCATGTTGAATGGGGTATCTAATTGAAAATTGACATTCTGCAATGGTTTAAGGCAAGTAAGGGACATCTAAGTCAAGCTGTGGAGTGAAGAGGTGTATACATAAATCTGGAATCCTCGACTGAAGGGGAGAGATCAAAGTCTAGCAATAGAAGTGCAAGAGATATAGACTGAAATAGAAATACAGAAATAGATAGAAATAGACAGAAAGAGTGAGACAGTGGCAAGCAAAGATGGAGAGCTATGGCATTCCTTTTGTGATTGACTTTGATAAATACAGATGAAGATGCTGTGGTGATTGTCTTCAATGGAATGATGTGAACTTGGGATGATAGGCGAAGTCATTACTTTTAGCTTCCAAAAGAAGTGTTGCCATAGCTATCCTAATAGGCAGAAAAACTAGAATTGTGATCAGAACAGCCTGATCTATAGACAACCTTTGATGATAGTAAATACATAATCAAACACTCATAATAAAGAGATGGAGCCCTGCAGTTCTTACCTGTTCTATGTAATCATAAAAAATAACACATCTGGTAAACTAACACTTAATTTGGCTTACCACAATAATTTCGGAAGCTTTTACCCAATTCTGAGAAATGCCTTCATTGATATACTTGAGGGAGGACTCTACAGTATTAGCACAAGTCTATACAGTATTTTCCTTCTAGCCTTTGGAACAGGAAAAGTCATAACTGTGTAGTTGGAAACAAAAAATATTCAACCTATTAGGAATTCTTGAACACTGGATCTAAACTGGTCCCTGGAATATAAAATGTAACTATAATCTAACAGAGTGAGGGCTTGTGGAATTTAGATGGTATATGGCATTTTTACATGATTCTACCTCACAATGGGTATATCAAGGTAATAAATTCCTATTCATGTCATTTCCCAAATTCTTAAGCCATAACCAAGGTATGTATGCTTATCTATCTTATCCTCATATTGATTCCCTGAATTAAAGAATAAGGATCATTAAGGGAGAAATAGAAAATGGAAGTTTCTGTATTTCCCATATTTCATTGGTTATGTAAATCAAAAGTAAAACCACATTTGTGGTGGAGACAAAGATACAACTAATGGGATGAATTTACTAAAGATGCAAAATTTGTAGAATACAGGTGGATTCATCAATGGCTCTCTTGGGAAGGGAGTGTTCTTTTCCACGTGTGACTTGCTTTGGCAAACAAGATGTTAACAAATGGGTTGCAAGCTGAGACTGGAAAAACCATTACATAGTAAAGCTTGTTCTTTAGCCCCTTTTGTTGTTCTGATTAACCATCATGTCCTGGTAGGCTGCATGAAGACAAAGTGTGAAGGGTTGGTGGAAAGCTGGGTTATCCCATTTGAAGCCACCCTATACCATCCTGCCCTCTGATTACAAATGTGTACGTGAGATTAGCAGACAGCAGTCAAGCCTGGACCAGGTCAGCAAAACCACCAAATGGAAATTAGATTCATGAGAAATAATATGGTTGTTGTTTTAAGCCAATAAATACTACACATCGAGATCTGCAATATTATTGAATAAATGGCTAACTGCCACAGGTGGTTACTATCCCATCTCCTTTATTTCACTTATTAACCTAAAGCTCCAAAGAGTGATCTTGTAATATGAAAGTGGATTATTTTACGATTAAGCAGGGAGTAACTTCAATTTCAGATATTCATCCAGATGTTGCCTTCTTACTTGAGGAAATTAAACACAAATCAAATCCCAAGCACTTGTTTTACAACTAGTTATAAAACAAGGTGTTTTTTTTATTACTATTGATCTGGAAATTCAATCTCCCTCCCTCTTTCTCTTTCTCTCTCCTCATCACCTCTCTCTCAAATGCTCAGAAGTAGTTTGCTTTCACATGGCAAGAGAACAATAGATCTTCTCCATCTCACTTCTAAATTTGGAACCCATTTTAATTTGCAGGGATATTGATCATTGTACTGTCCCAGAGGACATTACAATTGTCCGGTAAATAATGATCTTATTCTGAAAAGAAATCCCCAAAGCAGTATTTCATTCCATGAAATTCTGTGATTCCATAAAAATAATGGCTTCTTTAGTTGGTTAATATTTTTGGAAGCTCAGTGATGTGGATACATTGAAATATCCCCTCAAAAATAAAAATAGTTATATCTTGGATCTTTTACTCAGAAAAATACAGAACAACACAAACAAGGCCACTTAAACATTTTTTTTACATTTATTTATTATTGAAAGACAGAGAGAGGCAGAGCACAAGTGGGGGAGGGGTAGAGAGAGTGAAACAAAATAGGCGGCAGGGTCCAGGCAGCTAGTCATCAGCACAGAGCCCGATACAGGGCTAAAAACCACGTACCGTGAGATCATGACCTGAACCGAAGGTGGACAGAACCGACTGAGCCCCCCAGGGACTCCAAACAAAG